>NW_007232433.1:72037-77002 GCF_000164805.1 Carlito syrichta
AGGCTGCGGTGGCCAGAAGCGGCCACTGCACTCCAGTCTGGGCGACAGAGTGAGACTCCATCTCAAAAAAAAAAAAAAGTGTCCTTAATCCTAAAAGTACTCTTTCGAGACAGTTTTGACTCCTAATATGATATATTTGCATTTTCCAGGCACTAAAAGGGCTACTAGTCCTTTTTTACATATCATCTATTACCATCTTTATTGAGGTATAGTTCACATATAATAAAACATACAGATATTAAATGCTTTTATGAGTTTGACAACTGCATACAGCCATTTAACCACTGCCCCAATAAGGTGTTTTTATTTTATTTTACCACTCCCAAAAGTTCCCTCAAGCCCCTTTCCAGTCAATTCCCCTTCTCATCGTCTTCCTCCCACAGAGACAACTACTGTCCTGAATTCTATCATCACGTCTGTTTTGTTTGTTCTCAGACTTCAGATGAATGGAATCACAGACTGCACATTCTTTTGTGTTTAGCTGCCCCTTTCCCAATTCCATGTTTTTGAGATTCATCCAGTCTGCTCCTTTTTAGAGTGATATAATAGTCTATTTTTTTTTTTTTTTTGAGTTGGAGTCTCACTCTGTCACCCAGACTGGAGTGCATTGGCCACTCCTGGCCACTGCAGCCTCGACCTGCTGTGCTCCGGCAATCCTTCCGAGTAGCCGGAATTACAGGCAGGCGCTACCACACCTGGCTGATTTTTTTGATTTATTGTAGAGATGAGGTCTCGCTGCCCAGGCGGGTCTCGAACCTGCGGGCTCAGGCAATCCACTCACCTCAGTCTCCCAAAGGCGTGGGATTACAGGCTGAGCCACCAAGCCCGGCAATGATATAATAGTCTATTGTATAAATACATCACAATTTGTTTATATATTCTCCTGTTTATAAACATTTGGGCTACTTCCAGTTTGGCGGCCACTATGAAAAAGGCTGCCATAGATATTCTTGTAACAAGTTTTTTTATGGAGATAATATTTTCATTTCTTTTAGGTAAATATCTAAAAATGGAATAATAGGGTCACAAGTTAAGTATATGTTTAATTTTATAAGAAACTGTTAAACAGTTCTCTAAAATGACTTACTATAAACTATCACTCTTGAGGAGATAGATACATAGAGGTGAAGATGATAGAGATAACTTTATAAACTCTGAAATTCTTTTAAGTATTTTGGGTTTGATCATTCCAAGTAATCAACAGTTTTTTTGTGTGTGTTTTTTTCTATTTTAACTGACTATACATATTTTAAAAATATGTTATACGTACTGTTGTTTGAACTATTCAGTAAAGATGTTTTACAGATAATAGAAAGCATTAAAAAAGCCTCCAACTAGTCCTTAAGTATTTGAAAATACTTCAAAGATATGATAATACATTACAGAGGATCTGGTAAAAACTCAGATATAGAATTTTTTAATTTAAGCACTGGAGAAAAAGAATTGGAAAATAAACACAGAGATTAAATTGAGCCTATATAAGAAGCTTCTGAAGAAAGACCTCAGGTTAAATTTGTCTGGTAAGAAAATTATATTCATGACATCAGGCATGAAAATTCAGTTTAATTTCAGTTCTTATTTTGTTAAAACTTTACATTTCACCAATGTTCTTTATTTGTCTTATCAAATGCTGAGCTACTTACCTGTAGGGATGGGGTGAGACAGTCTCGTAGTATTTCCTGATGATTTGGTTCATGAACTATTTCAAAAATTTGCATTCTCTCTTGCACAGTGTGAGCTGGTGACAAAATATGTACTAGTAGTCTCCCAAGCTGCATCCGGAAGGTCTCCTTACAAGACCATAGGATTTTAGTCCACTGTTGCTTGGAACCACTGGTTTTACTTGAACCCTTAAATCAAAATAGGAGTGAATTAGGATCAGACTTCTTAAGCAATCAAAATAGGAGTGAATTAGGATCAGATTTCTTAAGCAATCATGTACTAACCTCAGCACAGCCCTAAAGAAGATCATAGAATGTGTATTATGCTAGATTTGTTTAAATAGACATAATTAGAAAGACCTATACACAGCCATACAAATAGGAGTCTGAAAGAATGTGCAACAATGTTCATAATAGCATTATTCAAAATTGCTGAGAGGTAGAAACAATCCAAATATCCATCAATGGTTGAACAGATAAATAAAATGTCATATACACATACAACGGACTATTTAAAGTAATCAATACATGCTTCAACATGAATGAACCTTGAAAACATTATGCTTAATGAAATAAGCTACACACAAAAGGACAAATATGGCATGATTCCACTTATATGAGGAGGTATTGAGAGTAGTCAAACCCATAGAGACAGAAAGTAGTGGAGTGGTTATTGGAGACTAGGGGAGGGGATAATAACAGTTATTATTTAATGGGTACAGAGTTTCAGTCTGGGATAATAAAAAAGTTCTGGAGATGGTTGGTGGTGATTGCACAACAGTATGAGTGTACTTAAGGCCCCTGAATAGTATCCTTAAAAATGGCTAAGGTAGTAAATCTTATATATATTTACAACAATATTTTAAAAAGAGACGGATAAAGAAACTAAAGCCTTGACCCATTAAAAAAATTACCAAGGGCTCAGAAAAAGTAAATTTAGAAAAAGCTATCAAAGAAAAAAGATAAGCTCACATTGATTTCTCAATAAAAACAGAAAGGCTTCATAATAAAGACTTGAACTAGTACCACAGTATTGAGTATCACAATCACAAATTAAGCACTGTATATAGTAGTCCCTCCTTAGCTGCAATCTTGCTGTCCACAGTCAACCATGGTCTGAACACAGGTGCGTATAGTAAGATATTTGGAGAGAGACTACATTCACATAACTTTTATTACAGTTTATTGTTAGAATTGTTCTGTTTTGTATCTCCTGCAATGCCTAATTTATAAAATAAAATTTATCATAGGAATGTATAGATAGGAAAAAAGTAGTATATAGGTTTGTGTACTACCTGTGGTTTCAGGTATGCACTTGGGGTCCTGGATGTTTCCTCCACAGATAAGGGGAAACTACTGTATAGGTTGACCACCAATACTACCAAACAAGAAACCAAATAAGTTGTTTCAGCTGTGGTCCCACTTAGGCTAGCCCAATCCTGATCAAATCACCTTTATCTTGTTTATCACTGGAATCAGTACATTTTAGAGTTCATTTTGAGTTTTGGAAATGGCTCTCTAATTACTCCTAGTCCTAAAGGCCCTGTGTGCATGATTCAATTCTAACTGAATCCACAGTTTGTTTTGCTGTTCAGAGCTAGACAGCATAATCTAGTTTAGATTTAGAGACTGGCAAGTCATGATTTATGAGTTCTGCTAGAATTAGAATGGCTTTGGTATTGATGGACTGAATTGACCAATTTGTTCCCTATGGTCAACTGTAAGTGACCTACAGAAAACCAAGTGAGACAGTGGTAAATGGAGCCTGACACTTGTTAGTATTCTCTACATTTAAATTTTGGGGGCAGTCCCCTCAGGTCCCCTCCCATTATGGGAGCTTCTCTGTCCTCTTAATAAATCCTGCTTTCTAAAAAAAAAATTTTTTTTTTTTGAAGGTATTGGATACATTTAAGCCAAGATCTAAATTTCATAATAATTCAGAGACTCAAGAATATGTAGCTATAAATAAAGTCCTTTAAAGACAGACTATTAATGTAAACTCTCAGAGTAGTCATTAAAACTACTCTTGCCAGGCTCGGTGGCTCAGCCTGTAATCCCGTGCCTTGGGAGGCTGAGGTGAGTGGATTGCCTGAGCCTGCGGGTGCGAGACCCACCTGGGCAACTTGGCGAAACCTCATCTCTACGATAAATCAAAAATCAGCCGGGCGTGGTAGCACGTGCCTGTAGTTCCAGTTACTCGGAAGGCTGAGGTGGAAGGATTGCCGGAGCCCAGCAGGTCGAGGCCGCAGTGGCCGGGAGCGGCCACTGCACTCCAGTCTGGGCAACAGAGTGAGACTCCAACTCAAAAAAAAAAAAACTACTCTTTTGTGAAGTTTATCTTACTGAACTACAATATCAGAAAATGGCTTTCATGGTACAAACTTAAAAACCAGTGCTGTGTGAGATGAGTCATTTTGGAAAGCATAAATTAGCAATACATATTAATCTGTTATTAAAAATCAAGTTGCTGAGTTTTAAAAAGGCTCTGAAAGAGGACAAAGAAATATGATTTTGAAAACATGTAATAGACATATAAAACCTCTACTCTCCTTGTGCTAATGAACATTTCCCATGTAATTAATTTACTTACAATAGACACTTTGAATCCTTCTACCAGATATGTAAATATTTCTTTCCAAAATGGATTGAAAATAGGAGGCTGTTCATGATGAATATTTTCCTCAGAAATTTCAGTCTGGGAAACTGAGGTCTTGCTTTGTGTTGCATTTTCTGGAGTTCTCAAAATGTCAATAATGTCTGAATTAAACTCTTTGAATTAAAAAATAAAATACAAAATCAGTCACATCACAGATATCTAGCCATTATAAATGTTAATAATGCTGGAGAAAATGTTCTATGTAATTACTAATTCTATTATCATAATATAAATGTGCATTAGGTATATTAGATACAATAGATACAATAGAGAAAGTAAATTCACCTAAAATAATACAGAAACTTACAAATGCATGTCATAGAATTCTAAAGATTTAATTTACTAATAAAGATAAGTTAAACTGCAAAGTGATTAAAACCATGAGATTCTCATACAAATCAAACACCACATAATATTTATGTTAGATGAACCTGTAGAGGTGTTTTACTGCATGTGCTATCGATCTAAATGCCATGCATACGATAATCATGGTTGACTTTCAGAGTTCAACCTGAGAACCTATTGCTCCGAATGAAAAATAGAAAAGTTTATAAACAAAACAAAACACAACACTTTGGGTTTATCATGTTTTTCTAGTGATTGACAATTACTTTTTTTTTTTTTTTTGAGTTGGAGTTTCACTCTGTC
>NW_007232433.1:77095-93782 GCF_000164805.1 Carlito syrichta
GATCCTTCCGCCTCAGCCTTCCAAGTAGCTGGAACTATAGGCGCGCGCTACCACGCCCAGTTCATTTTGATTTATTGTAGAGATGAGGTCTCGCCAGGTTGCCCAGGCTGTATTCTTTTTCCTGACTTCCTGGGGCTACCTGAACATTCTCAGAATTCTATTTTGATTTATCTATAATATTTAATTTTTTTTTCAGGTTTATTGGGGTATAATTGACAAACAGAAATTATATTTAAGGTGTTTTGACATATGTAAACACTGTCAAATGATCACCACAATCAAGTTGGTTAACATATTCATTATCTTACATAGATACCACAGTTGTAGTGAGAACAGTATCTATATATAGTGCTTTGAAGTGTATTTCTTTGAATAGCTTTTTTAGTGGTTGATCTAAGTATTACATTTCATTTTAAGAGGGTGCCAAAAAAAGTATACACATTTTAAGAAAGGAAACAACTGTATTAACATTGTAATACTCAATATACACTGATATCAAAAGATGAATACAAGTCATGTTTGACTTCTGCAATTACAAGAGGTGCAATTACAAGAGGTGCTCAAAGTGGTTACCATCAGTGTCCAGACATTTCTGATTACAGTGAACTAAAAGTAATACATAGATAACATCTCTTAAAATGTGTATACATTTTTGTGGAAACCCCCCCCAGGTATATACATGCATGTTCATTAGCCAATATAGAAATGCAAATTAAAACCACAATGAGCTGTCACTACACATCTGGCAGAATGACGAAAATAAAAAAGAGTGATAACTCCAAACAGTGGTTGAGGAGGTGAAGAGACTTGGGTCACTCATACATTGCTGGTGGGAATGTAAAATTGTAAAGCAATTCTGGAAAAACCTGGCAGTTTCTTTAAAAATGACACAATTACCACATAACCCAGTAACTGTACTCTTGGGCATTTATTCCAGAAAAATGAAGACTTATGTTTACACAAAAACCTGTACATAAATGGTCATGGAAGTTTTATCTGCAATAGCCCAAAACTGGAAACAACCCAAATGCTCTTCAGTAGGCGAGTGGTTAAACAAACTATGGCACATCCACACTATGGAACACTACTCAATAAAAAATAAAATGAACAAGTTATTGACACACGCAACAACCAAAATGACTTTTCAGAGAATTATGCTGAGTAAGTGAAAAAAGTCAATCCTAAAAGGCTACATACCGTGTGATCCATTTACATAACGTTCTTGACAAGACAAAAATATGGAAATGAAGGACAGATGAGGGATTACCAGGGGTTCAGGAGGAGCAGGGTGGAGGCAGGAGGAAAGGGGGATGGCTACAAAAGGGCAACGTGAGGGATCTCTGTGGTGATGGAAATACTCTTTCTTGACTGCATTAATGCTACTAACCTGGTGGTGCAACTGTACTACAATTTTGCGAGATTCATTGGGGGAAACTGGGTAAAGGATATCCAGGATCTCTCAGAAATATTTAAATGCATGTGAATCTACAATGATCTCAAAAGATTATAGAGTCGGCACCATATAATTTTAAAATCAATGGTCAATCTAGGCTAGCAGCTAACACATTAAAAAGCAGACTTTATTAAAGACTATTAGTTCCAAATAAGAAACTCCTTTAATAATGTGGATGTTAAGAACTGAAAAGAATGCTGCTTAAAAATTTGAAAACTAACCAGTTCCCTCTTAAATTATTTTCCTGTTAATTTAATATCTGAGGAAGAAAAAATTAACCCTACAGTCCTACCTTGGTAAATAATCCTATTGACTGCTAAAATGGTGAGCCTCTGCAGTCTCTGGGCAAGCTCTGCTTCAGTTGCCTGGCTCGGGTTCTCCTGGCTCATCCTGCGTTGCATCATCACATGAAGTTCATCATTTGCCACTGAGCGCATTTTCATCAAAAGAGATTCGGTGTGAGCAAGGGGAAATTTCCGAGGACCTTCAAGTATATAAATTAAAATGTCAAACGCCAGAGTTAACAAGGATCAAGGAAACTATTTTTGCTGCAACTTTTTGATTATCGGACCAGGAAAGGAACTTTATTTACTACACAGTTAATTTATACAAAGGAAATAAAGTGATTAAGAGAAAGTGATGTTTCTCCTGCTTTGAAGAAGTGTAACAGTACTTCCGGTTTTGAAATCCCAAATAGCAATGTTGAAGCTAGTGACATAGCTCAATAGAATGGATATCATTTGGCAAAGTTTGAGTCTTGTAAAAAAAAAAAATTAGATAGGTATAAGTAGTTCAGAATGTATTGGTAAAATATTTTCAAATACTGTTTCACTTCATTGTATCCCCAAATCAACAGTTTTAAAGCACATCGTATTTTAGTAAGGACAGTACTATTACTGGAAATTATTGTTGTTAAATTTTATAAAGTAGTTTAGAAAATTACATATAGCGACAAAATAGAAAAGAGTCAATGAAAGTACAGAGATCAGAAAGGTGAGTATAATTTCAGTGACTTGTGATTAAAATGATTTGGGGCACATGTATCAGTTGGAATTCAGTACTACAATAGCATTTCCTGAGAAATGTTTCCTCAGATTGAACAGGTAGGAGTGGCATTCCTGCACCATTACTGCACCTGCTCCAGGAGGTACAACACAGGTAGTGCATCCGGGAGAAAACTCGGGGGATGAGTCTTGATTTAATGGACTGAAGGAGAAGGGCATCGGAAGTTGACCATAGGAACCAAAGTGACGTCTTGGTAGGTGAGGAATAATGGAACCCTTCATTGGAATTGAGCCTTTGTTTTAAATTATGAAAACATATATCAATTTCCATAAATAATCTCTACGAAAATTACTTATGACTAAATTATAACAGGTTCTAATGGCTTATCATACAAGATACTTAAATATTTTTAAAGTATTTTAGGTTGTTCAGTACTTAAAGTAATCTGTCTTATTAATCAGTTAATATATGTTAGTGGACAGTCATCTTTGAGAAGCAAATAAGAAAAAAAGAAAGCAAAAAAGAAGCAAATAAGAAAAAAATATCCTGGACATACTCAAGAATAAGATTGTCAAATAATATTCTTAGTTTAAGCAGATTCTTCCTAATGTCTATACCTCTGACATCTCTCTTGGGGTATAAGCAGCTGATAATCATAACTCAGAGGAGTGGTAATATACTGAATAAAGGAAATGTTAAGTCTTCTTCAGCACTATATACTTGAAAAAGTTGGAGAGTATTTCAGCACTCATGCTGTGAAGCCACACAGAGCTGGCTTGGACATACGCATATTTCTTTTTTAAACCACAGTTTCCTCATTTGGAAGATGTGGATTAGAAAGGAAAATACAGTTTATCTCACAGGTAGATATTTATTGCTATCTGAAACTATACTAAATATATTTGTTTATATGCTTATTGACCATTTCCTCCAGCACAAGTTCCATGAGGATGGCAAAATACTAACTGGTACATGACTGGTGATCAATATTTGATAGAGGAATAAATGGGTAAAAATAGATGTTTTGTGCATTAAATAAAATAGTGGAATTAAAACACAATGCCTATCTCATTATCACAAAGAATAAAAAATGTTTAATGGTTATTACTGTTATTACTGGATGAAATATAATGGAAATTCATATAAATGAATTTATATGTGAACTATATTAATAAAACTATATATACGACAATTTAAGTGCATATATGGCACTCTTTTTTGTGTTGGAGTCTCACTCTGTTGCCCAGACTGGAGTGCAGTGGCACACTCATGGCCACCCAGGTGTCAACCAGCAATCCTTCCGCCTTAGCCTTCCAAGTAGCCAGAACTACAGGTGTGTGTTACCATGCCCGGCTAATTTTTTAAAATTTAAAGTAGAGACGAGGTCTCGCCAGGTTGCCCGGGCTGGTCTTGGACCCGCGGGCTCAGGCAATCTTCTCGCCTCAGCCTCTCAAAGAGCTGGGATTGCAGGCTGAGCCACCGAGCCCAGCCTGTAGCACTCTTAATACATCCTGATGCTTACTTCTACCTCTACGCATTGAAGGTGATGTGCAAAGTTTTACATATTGACAAGTGAAAAAATACATTTAAAAGTGTATATTGAAAACAAGTAAAAAAGTTTTTGTTTATTGATAAAAGTTAAAGAAGAAGATCATGGCATATCAACACAATAAATAATGCATTCATGAAAATAAAAAATATTTATGCTTATTAAAATGTCTATAACATATTGATTAGAGATAGAAGTCAGTTCAAAAGCAGTAGGTAGAGAGTATGATACCATTTAGCCAAAGTTACATCTCCCCCCTTACATATATCTATATCAGAGAAAGGTACGGAGGCCAAGGAAGCAGAGCTTTGTTCACTGAGTAGTAGGCAACTCAGAGCTGTTAAGCAGAACAGCATAACTGAGGTAGGTTTTAAGAAGATTAATCTGACAACAAAATAGTATCTAACTCCTCTACGAGTATGAGAACTTAAAACCTAACCATAATAAAAGTATTGCTGGAGAACTTTAGTCCCAAGCCATGAGTATCCTGGGGATTAAGGTCTGGTTAAATCCAAGTGAGGTGTGTGGTGGTGATGGAAGCTGCAACTGCTGGCTGTGCTTCCAACTCCTGCAGAAGGTGCAGTGTAGTGGTGCTGGGGTTGGAAGTGTCACTTATCTCAGTAGTTTTCCACAAATGCTAAATTAAACTATTTAGGACCCCCTCCGCCACTTAAACATTTATCAGTGATGAGAACAGCTTGCTTTAAGTCTTTGAAAGAACAATTTATTATCTTATTGATGTAAATGATAGAAACAGAAATTCTTCGAGGTCACTTTAGTATCGCTGACAAATAGACTTAAGTGGATTTTTGAAACCACACTGTTCAGAAGTGGAGGAGCCTCAGTATTCTGTATCTTTTGGACCTACAATATACAAAGTCAATATAGTTTTAACAATAACTTTTAACAAATGGTGAAAAAATTCAAAAACACAGTCTTTCCTCAATATATGTGTAAAAAAACCAACTTGAAAGCAATTAAAAAGTAAGAACTACAGCCTGTAATCCCGCGCCTTTGGGAGGCTGAGGTGAGTGGACTGCCTGAGCCCGCAGGTTCGAGACCCGCCTGGGCAACTTGGCGAGACCTCATCTCCACAATAAATCAAAAATAGCCGGGTGTGGTAGTACACACCTGTAGTTCCAGCAACTTGGAAGGCTGAGGCGGAAGGATCACCAAAGCCCAACAGATGGAGGCTGCGGTGGCCAGGAGCGGCCACTGCACTCCAGTCTGGGCAACAGAGTGAGACTCCAACTCAAAAAACAAAACAAAACAAAACAAAACGTAACAGCTAAACACATATAAAGTGGTATCTTGCAAAGTGGATTTACAAAGACAATTTAAATAAGGGAAGAATGCTTGAGGAAGACTTGAGAGATGGGTCTGAAAAGACACAACAGACCTGAAATGAACAGACGTGGTGCAGGGCATAAAGGGAAGCACACAGGGGTGCGTGTTTCAGCAGGTTCTAAGCCTATGACGTAGTGGGTTTGCAAGATGAAGAAGATGAATGGGATGACTTTTAACATCTTTTATTAGGTTCAAAGTTTGTAGGATTCTATAAGCCTCATACAGCTTACAGGAAATGCATTTACTTACAGTGAAAAATGTAAGCTCAAGTATAAAAAGAGACTACAGGAGTCAGAAAAAAGAAAGGAGACTAGTCTAGAGAAAAATCCATTATCTGTTGTAAAATGACCCAAACTAAAAACAAATAATACGAAACTTGGAGCTTTGCAGGACTCTAAAGCTCGAGGTCACAAAAACACTAGTATCCAAAGAGAGAGATGACAGACTGTTAGAGAAATCATAGACCAAACAAAATGGCAAGAATGCTGTTGTATTAACCCAGTGCAAGTTGATCACTAACTAATCCAGGGATCTAGGGATGGAAGGAGAGAAGAAATGGATATAAGAAGAAGTATCAACAAAAAAGAAACAGCGGGAGTAGTAAAAGTATACTTTCTGATGTCAAGAGAGGGTGAATTCTAAGCATTTACTGACTACATAAGGAATTCTGCAAAGGAAAAGTGTCCAAAAGTCATCTCTTGGCATGTAGGAAACTGCCCATTGCAGCTATACTTGGTGAAGGATAGAATTCTACCTGGGACAAAAGATAGGTTCAACTGGGAGGACATCATTCTGCCTGAAACACTCTTCCCCTGACTCTCTACCTTGCTAATTCTTTTCTTATCCTTTATGACTATCTCACTTCCTCAGAGACCTCCCTAACTCCTAATGTAAATCAGGCTGCCCTGTTTTAATCTCTATTCCTATTTTCTACATTTCTCTGCTACTTTACAATCCCAGAAAGAGCAGAATCTATATCTGCTTTTTTCATCAGTGCATCTCCAATATTTAGCACAATGCTCCATGGTAGGTGGTCAAGAAATAAATGAATGAGAATGGCATTAAAAGAAAGCAGCAAGGCCAGGTGCTGTGGTTCAGCCTGTAATCCCAGCACTTTGGGAGGCCAAGGTGAGAGGATTGCCTGAGCCCGCGGGTTCGAGACCCACCTGGGCAATTTAGTGAGAGCTTGTCTCTACAATAATCACATAAATTAGCCGGGCAATGTGGCATGTGCCTGTAGTTCCAGCTACTTGGAAGGTTGAGGTGGAAGGATCGCCTAAGCACCCCCTACCAAAAAAGAAAGAAAGCAGCAGAATAGTTTCCTCTGGAAACAAAATTTTCTCAAATTTTATTTAAACTAAGAAATTTTTAAAAATGTGAATGGCATAAGAACGTTGGAAAGTCAAGCTATCTTCAATATAGAGTTATTAAAATATTATCTCAATACTCACCAGCAATGCTTTTCCGCTTTTGAACTATTGCATGATGGGGAGCAGAAGATGACTGGGGTGAATCTGTAAGGTTTTCAGTGTCATGATTTGCTGTGGTCCTTATAAATTCCATAGCTGCCTGGAGAACTCTAAGCTGTAGTGCAACAGCCATATCTAAAAACATAAGATACTAGAATGTTTTCAAGCTACGTGCTTATTAATTTTTTATTGAGCTGATTTTTCTGTATCTAAACTTCCAATAATGCTTTGTTACACATAAACTTTGATCAGTATGGGCTCTTGATAGCAGCAAACATTGTTAAACTATCTTTAAAGGTAATTTTAAAGCAAATTTCTAAATGGTAATTATAAAACTTTCAAAGGAAAAGTATTAGGTCACAAATATATTTCATTTTATATCATTGTTTCAAAGAGCAACTTGTTTGTATATAGGATAAAAGTTTAAATAGTAACTTTCACATTTTTCTGTTTCATATTCACTTTAATATTTGCCATTAAAGAAAACTAAAGGGAATTACTATTCAACATAAGCTTTTAAGTTCTAGTTGGTAAGAAAAATCAGTGGTTTCTTTCAGTTATGTGTTGGTAGCTACTAATTATAACAAGGCATCACTTTTTCTATTTTTGAGACTTGGGCTTCTTTTGGAAACTAATAAGATGTTATCACAAAATTAATGTTAAACCTTAAGCAAAAAGTTTCTAAGGAGAAAGAGACTAGGCTCAAATAACATGTCTGACTACTCTACAACTCCCCCCAAAATCCATAAAAATTAAATCTTACTTTGTGTCCTCTTGTTTTTGCTATTTTGAAGATATCCAAGCAGTACAATAAGGTCTTCAATAACCCTAAAATACTGTGAGCCTGAGGAACTGCAAGCATGAATTGTAACTGCTATGAAAAGTTGCTGTATATCGCAAGCAAGCAATTTGTATTCATTGAAAGGGATGCTAAAGATGATGATAACAAAAAAAGAACAGAAACAGAATATATATGAGAAAAAGGACAAATAATTTAAGGCAAAGACAACTGATTCAAATGGTTTAAATTCTTAGTCTACCAATTTGCATTCATTCATGCAACACTTGTTCAATATTTATGTATGCTTACTCTACGGCAGGTAATACATATAGTACACTAGAAATAGAAGGAAGAAGACAGTCATTCTCAAGTTCTCTGCTATCTACAAGTTGTGTGATTGTCAATGAGTTACTATATTTCTCTAGTTCTCAATTTTCTATTCCTGATGCAGATGATTTAATGGAGGTTTATATAAACCTATGGTGGAAGACTGGTAAATATATTTGGGGACAGTTAAATTTAATTTACTTGTCTTTAACTTATAAATACCTAAGAGTAGGCCATATCAACACACTCTTCTTAACCAAACTTTGTTAAAAAGAATTAAAAAAAAGTCCTTTCCAAATTAACCTAATAAATATTGTGGAAAAATTTGTTTGAAAGTATTATGGAAAAATCAGACACATTAATTTATTACTAACATTTTCCCTTTGTAGAGTATTTATCAGATACAATTTTTAAAAAATAATTTAAACTTACTTCTTTTCTAATCCATTCAGGGCTGCTACCGTATTACATAACACATAGAGCAGACCATTATCCAGCAACATATCTGCTACCTTAGAGCAAGAATTTAAAATTTGGAGAAGAAGTAAAAGAGCATTATGCAAGAGTATGTTGTCATATAGAGAGGTCTCTATTAGTCCCAGAATAGGAATGACAGACCACTTCTGGAAAAGTCCCATGTTTTTCACATCTTCCAGATCAAATCTATAATAAATAATACACAGTTAAGAGCACATTAAAAGCATTTTGTTACAAGATAAGGAAATATGGTTGCATATGGGTCATTTAATTTAGTTTTCAAGTTATAAAAATTAAATTTGGGGTATAAAGATTTTTAACCTGTTTTTTACATTATAGACACCCTCTAATAATAAGATAAAGCTGTTGTTAGAAGTCCATCTGAAGATAAATACACATTCAGATGAAGTATGCATACAATTTTATGGTTTTAAACAATTTACTTTTAAATTCACCTTTGAGTTCCTTATGTCCAAAGAAACTCTGTGTTCGGGGGCTATATAACAGGTGCACAGGAAAATTATTATTTTAAATAATATTTAAGCAAGTAAAAAGAGGTCTAGCAAAAAGGAATGAACCTTGAGTTCATTAGTTCATAGTCCCAATACTATTTGTCTCTGATGATGAGGCAAAGTTATTTAAGTGTTTTGTGCATCATTTTCCTTATCTATTAAGTATGCACAGTGTTTCAGGACCTCTTTTCTTCTCAAGGTTTTTGTGAGAATCAAATAAGATAATGTAAAGTTCAGTATGATGTCTCATGCCTGTAATCCCAGCACTTTGGGAGGCTGAGGCGGGAGGATCACTTGGGGTCAGGAGTTTGAAACCAGCCTGGGCAACTCAGTGAGACCCCATCTCTACAAAGAAATAAAAATAATAAATTAGCTGGGTGTGATAGTCCTAGCTACTTGGAAGGCAGAGGCAGAAGGATCACTTGAGCTCAGGAGGTGAAAGCTGCAGTAAGCTATGATGGCACTACTACACTCCAGCCTAGGTGACAGAGTAAGACTCTGTCTCTAAAAATATAATGCAGAATTGCTTTGGTGACAGCCAAAAGCTGTATGTAAATGAAAGGTACTATTGAATACCACATGAATAATTAAATTCCTCAAGGTCTGAATTTGTCTACCACAATAAAAAGACATACATTTCTCTCTATTCTATCATAAACAGAAATAATAGTTTAACTTTTCTGCCAAACTTTTGGCTTGGGAGAAAAGTATTCTTTTATTTTTATACTTACTTGCTAATCCATCAGTATTACACCAGGAACAAATTTCAGTAATCAGTACATTCAGAAAATTCAGGTGAGGGATTTACTCTTCTCCCAGATAACCTGGGAGCCCTAAGGACAGTGAGGAGGTCTTCTATGAATCATTCATGCAACCTGTCACTGAGTTGACATGAGCTACCTTTCTTTGCAGTTAACCTCCTCATGTTAATACTATATGCCAAATCTTAACAATCACTTTTATTTGTTGCAGCATTTGCTTCTAGTTTCTAACCAGTAAATAAACTATGAAGGAGGAAGTTATCTTAGAAAGAATATCACAGGGCAAATAATAAATTGATTCACCTAGAAAAGTTGCTTTTAGCAGATTTTTTTTCTAATAATGACCCAATAATTTTGTAAAGAGTGAATTCACTAAATTTTTCACGTAAGAGAAAAGATCCTCAATTGTGATAGAGGAAAGAATCTACTTACTCCTCATCAAGGCCAACACGTCGACCAAAGAACATTTCAATGAAGCATTCTAACAATTCCTGAGTTCCCCGGTGAAGATACAACTGGTTAGCTAGCAAAGAAAATCCACGATTCTTCAGAAATTTATCTTTTTGTTCCTTAGATGCTCTAATAAAATATGCATCTAACAGCTAAAGAAAAAATGAAGACAATTTAGATAATGCATTAAAATTTAATATATACAAATCACAGCATATCACACTTGTATTTGTAAGTTATTGTTTAAGTTCATATGTATAGAAAAACATAAAAAGCTAAAAAAAATTCCATCTCCACAACAACAAAAATGAACTTGTCTCTGACTACTGTGGAATACTAATAATGAGTTTATCTTGGAGATCTTAATACTGTGATGGAGAAATTGGCTTTTTTTTTTTTTGAGTTGGAGTTTCACTCGGTCGCCCAGACTGGAGTGCAGTGGCCGCTCCCGGCCACCGCAGCCTCGCCTGCTGGGCTCCGGCGATCCTTCCACCTCAGCCTTCCAAGAAGCCAGAATTACAGGTGCGCACTACCATGCCTGGCTGATTTTTTAATTTATTTATTGTAGAGATGAGGTCTCGCTGCCCAGGCGGGTCTCGAACCTGCGGGCTTAGGCAATCCATTCACCTTAGCCTCCCAAAGGCGTGGGATTACAGGCTGAGCCACCGAGCCCGGCTGAAACTGGCTTTTTTCAGCTGAGCATGGACACTTACTAGACTGGCAACGGACACTTAGTAGACTGGCAACCTAAGCTGAGTGTAAGTAGAATATTTGTACCTTATTCTGAAGGAAAAGAATGCTCTCTCTGCAAATCTACATATACCGGGGGTGCCAAAAAATGTATACACATTTTAAGAGATATTATCTATGCATTACGCTTCAAAGTTGAGCTGAATTATGGTAGCAAAGTGTAGTATGACATTTGCTCAAAAGATGGCATTAATCAACTGAATGTTAGCATTACCATATGACAGGCAGGACAGTCAAAGAAATGGTGGGCGGAGTCATGGCTGTCATTCGAGGAACCCAAGACTATTTTGAAGTGGTATTTGAAATTCGAGAATGTCTTGGAAGCACGATGACAACGGACGCGTGAGTATGCAACAGAACCTCGAACACGCCAACGATTGCACACATTCGTGCTAAGTTAGAGATGCACAGTACTGTGTGTGCTGTGCACAAGGGAAGATCTGGGAGGCCTCGCACAGCAACAAGTCCTGCTTCTTCTGCTATTGGAACAGTTTACACGCTTGCCACAGAAGTCTACCAAACAATGTGTACCTCATATAACTGCAGAAGTCAAACGTGACTTGTATTCATCTTCTGTTATTGGTATATATTACAATTTTAATACAGTTTTTTCCTAGCTTAAATTGTGTATACATTTTTTGGCACCCTCTGTTGTATATATAACCTAGATCTCTGCTTCTAGACTTCTTAACAGTTATCCTGAATTTATTCCACAAGTTTGAATTTCCGCCCTTCGCTAGCTTCTTAAATGCAATAAATGTAATATGAAATTAATTACTTTTCCTTCCAAATCCACTTCTTCCATATTCCTATCTTAGACTAGGGCAACACCATCTTCCTAGACTTCAAGGCTAAACTCATTTTTGGCTTTTCTATGCCTGATTCTCCACCTGTAATTATGAAGGTACCTTTCTTCCATTCCTGCAAACATGTCTCAAACCTATTTGACTTCCCACTACCTCAGATTTTCCCCAGACTACTTACTATGCTAGCCTGCTAATATACACGATTTCTACCACTCTCTCGCCTCTAATCACTGTCTCACTGTCAGACCACTCTTCCCCGAATATACATCAGTTTACTCATCTACTTTAAAAGTGTTCTAAGTTTACAGCATGGCACAAAGTATACCTTTTGCATGAATCTTTCCCTGTTTCCCCTATGTTCACTTCTTCTTTATTAATACTGCCACTGTAGCACTCATCACTGAATTCCTTATATTTTACTTAGCTGGGTTTATCACTTTCTCCCCTCAGACTATAAACTCCTTGAATGTAGAGACTTAAGATATACAGTATGGTATATCTTAAGTAGTCCAGTATTTTGCATATGAAATGGAAGCTCAATAAATACTGGGTTGGGTTGGAAGTGATTAAACAATACCTACATCCAGACAAACTAAAGAAAACAAGAATCTTCAAAAGATTATTTCAATACTGGTAGTTTTCTAATGGAAACCATTCATGTCAAGCATTCTTTAATTCAACAATATACTCAGTACCAACTGTCTACTAGACACAAAACACTTACTCTCATGAAGCTTGTATTTGTGACAGACTTTTAAAAAGAACACAGATAAATAAAACAGATAATTACAAGACATAAACAGGATGCAATGACAGAATAAGTAAGGAGTAGGGTTAGAGGAAGTACTTTTGATAAGGTAATCAGGGAGGACTCTGAAAAAGTGACTTCTGAGCTGAAAACTGAAGTAAATGTCTAAAATTTTACACTACACTGACGAAAAACTTTCCAATAAATCATGTGTTCCTTGTAATTTTCACAAAATAGACTTACTAAGTGTATAGATATGAGGATTTACTGGTAGATTGTAAAAACATATTGATATGAACCAATACACAGAAAAGGACTTAAAATTTGGTGACAATACAAAAATATGAGTAAGAGTAACAAACGGTATCAGATCATTATTCCTAAGTATAAAATAAAGTTTTAGGCCCACTTTAACATATGTATACAAATTTTAAAATTACACATGTAGTATTTATTTTTAAGAATTAAAACAATACATAACCAGTATTTGCCCTTACTTTAATAACACCTTGTTGTATGGCAGGTGATGGGTGGTTAATGAGTACCAGGAGTGTATCGGCTTGAATAAGCTTGTCCATCACATCTTCAAGCATAATATCAGGCAGGATGAGAAGAATTCCACTTAAGAGTTCATATAATCCACAGCAAATAGGAACCAAACAGTCTTCAGTTACACTATAAAGTAACCAAAAAAGTCTTACTAATCCAGTATCAGAGAGATAGTAAATGCTGATTACTTCAGGAACTGTGATAAAGAATATTTTTACCATGTAAAACAAATAGTCACAACATTTAAGCGATGTTTCCTAATTTAACTGTGATTAATTCATTTACCATTACTTTTTATCACCGATAGGTTTTAGGCATATAGTCTACTATCAAACACTTCTATTCTACATCTCTTATGTCTGATACAGTAGTCACTGCCACTGTGACTATTTAAACTAGCCACATTTCAAGTGCTCAATGGGCATATGTGGCTAGTGCTGACTGTATTGGACAGTACAGACAAAGCATACACATCACTGCAGAAAGTTTCACTGGACAGTGATACTTAAGATGCTATTATAAATAATAACAAATATTATTATTTCTCTGAACTGAAGAATTTTTCTCTAAATAACTGTAAGGAATTAAATAAATCAAATAACTTTCTTTAACTTTTGGATAAATTAGAAATCAGTAATATCTAGTATTAAAAAAAGGGAAAAGGCACTTTCCCATTTGTTATTGATATAAATGCTGCATTATAAGAAGTGGCATAATGAAGACATTTCTAAAAGTATAGAGATTCTTTAAAGAACAGTGAAGTACAGGTGGAGGGGAGTGCACAAAACATGTGAGTACCTGTGAGTACTTGCATTTCGGTTGTAGTTTGGCTCATAACCAAGAGAGTAGGCAAAGTTTTCCCAGTCATCAATGTTCCTATCAATAAGACTTGGCCAACGGCCAACAGCTGCAGATCCATTCTGTGAAGGAAAAGCTAGTCCAAGGCTTGCAATAGTGCTGTGGCTTCGCTGGAATGAGGCCAGTCCCTTTAGGTAATCAGGTCGGCGTGGGCAGTTCTCATCCCCAGGACTGTCATCATCTGATCTGGGTTCTGCTCCCAACTCTCTATGATCTACTTTGACTGCTAGAAATCCTAACGTTCCTTTTGCGACATCACCGACAGAGGCTTGGGCTGAGAGGAGAGTTTCAATTTCACAAACAGTTTTTGCAGACTCACAGCTACTGATGAATGTATCCTCTTTGCTTTTTATCAGTGTGTTAGAACTCCCAAAAGAATTTTGCTTCTCTGGTTGGGTAGTAATGCAAGTATCTGCAATATTGTGTAACTTGTCAATACTACAACCCAAGCTTCCAGTCAGTTTCCGTGATTGCAGCAGTGGTGAAGAAGTAGGGAACGCTGGTAGGCTTCTAGAACGCAGGATGTGGGCAGTCATCCGTTGTGGGACAACACTGGAGAAATCGTTTCCTGGTAAGAGTAGACAGAAGAAGAATACTTAAAAATTTGTTAAGTGAGACCACATCTCTTCTGCACTGTAAGTCACAACCATAGCAATAGCATTGTTAGATAATCCATATAGGTTAATTTTGTTAGTGACTAACATTTAAAATCCTTAAATGCCCAAACTTTTGATTTTAACCACGTTTCTTTTCCTGTCTTTTCCTGTCTCATTAACAAAATACAGTAATGACTGAATGAATCAGAGTCATTAGGATTAATGGTTCCACTGTAGTGAAATTAAGTGAATTAAGTAAAAATTTATCTCAGGCTAGCAGTCACCAAAGTGGCTTTGCAACTAGATATAACGGAATTTAAGTGACAGTTCTGTTAGTTAGGTGGCCTTGGGCAAATCACAGAATTGTACCAGCTGAATGTTAGCTCCTGCAAAATGTAAAATGAGGGCTCAGTCATTTGCAGGGTTGCTTTAAGGATTAAATGAGATCGTATTTGTGATGCACCTAGCATAGTGCCTGACATATAGCAGATGCTCAATAAACGGTAGTACTTTGTTATTACTAGACTAAACGGCCCAAGACAGTTCTCTCTTTCTTCCATTTCTACAGTCATTTCTTGCTGCTTTGGTTCTTTTTTTTTTTTTTTTTTGAGTTGGAGTCTCACTTGGTTGCCCAGACTGGAGTGCAGTGGCCGCTCCCGGCCACCGCAGCCTCGCCTGCTGGGCTCCGGCGATCCTTCTGCCTCAGCCTTCCGAGTAGCCGGAATTACAGGCATGCGCTACCACGCCCAGCTGATTTTTTGATTTATTGTAGAGATGAGGTCTTCGGTTCTTACAGTTGGTGAGAAACAATCATTTTCTCTCGCTACAGTTCTTCAATTTATTGCTCCTAACATTTTATGTAGGAGACTATAAGAATTAATTTCTCTGTAAGTGCATGGGAAAGTGCATGCTTCTCAAAGTATGTATGTGGTCAGCAGCATGGACACCAGCACCACTTGCAGGATTGCTAGAAATTCAGTCTCAGGCTCCACTCTGGATCTACTGAAACAGAATGTAAGAAGAAGTCCAGGAATCGGCTTTTTAACAAGCGCTCCAGGTGATTTTTTTTTTACATGTTGAAATTTGAGAAGCACTGATCCACAGTAAACAGGCACTAAATGAACTGCTTTAGAGGATATGCTTTGTGGCAATAAAATATTCCCTAGCTCAGAACTTTTTTCTAGTTATTTCTGGTTTTTGGCAAGAGGACTAAAGCTGCCAAAAGACTCTGGAAAAATAGGGGAATGATTATATTTGAATATGTTTCAGAGTGATGCCTATGATTTAAAAAACAGACATCTCCTATAAAATGCCAAATGAAACTAATTAAAACATAATCTTAAAATATTATAATAAAAGGCCATAAAATGTACTAGAAAATAACTGAAACATTTCAAGAGGAAGACAAAACTAGAGTTTAATACCCATGGCTCTTAGTTCTATCTATCCCTATCTCTATCTTACCTACATGATTTAATAATTCATATTAGGGTAGAGACAAGACTAGGTTGGACTGAAAAAAAGAGCAATGTTCTAGTATGGAAGAGGACAGTAGAAAAAAAGGTGTATGTGGCCATTTCACAGCTAGGAAATCAACTAATTTTTTTTCTATGAAGTAGAGATGAGGTCTGTTAAGAGTAAACTAGAAAGATAGAAAAGTACTGTAGACTCAATGATTTGAATATACTTATTATGAAAACAGAAGAGAGCACTGATTCTGAACATCAGAAAAATTACAGGGCAGCATTAAAAGTTCTGCTACACCTTTCAGCAGTATGAGGATGGTTAGACTGAAGCTGAGTTTGGGTTTTCCACTTCAAGAATACCATAGGCCAAGGAGACAAAGAAACTAAAGACAGTGTCAAGAAAACTATTTGTGTTACTGGCTAATGATTTAGGGTGGATAGGGAAAGTAAAGCCAAGAGAACTTTGGATGGTGATAAACCAGAAAGATGGGAGGTTATGGATTAGAGAGGTTGAACGTGTCCTCTTTGCCTTTTTTCAGTGTTAGAACGCCCCAAAGGATTCTGTTTCTCTGATTGATTGGAGGACTAGAGGTGCAAAAAGATTCTGTTAAAAAGACCTGGAAAACAATGGGGCACAATTGTACAGTGTTGAAAATTGTTTCAGATTTAAAGATAGATTGTAGGCCGGGCTCGGTGGTTCAGCCTGTAATCCCGTGCTTTGGGAGGCCAAGATGAGTGGATTTCCTGAGCCCGCGGGTTTGAGACCCGCCTGGGCAACTTGGC
>NW_007232433.1:93802-101768 GCF_000164805.1 Carlito syrichta
CGCTGAGGCGGAAGGATCACTGGAGCCCAGCAGGTCGAGGCTGCGGTGGCTGGGAGCAGCCACTGCACTCCAGTCTGGGCGACAGAGTTAGACTCCAACTCAAAAAAATAAAAAATAAAAAATAAAGATAGATCGTACAGACAGAATATAGAGTGAGATACTGGAGTTTCAAAGGTATTTGAAAGTCCAAGGCAGATGCAGATTGGTAGGTAAAGCAGAGGGAAAGGTGCCCTGAACTGAGGAACATGGGGTTGGATGGCCATTTAACTGGCAAGTGAAACTGTCCAGAATGATGGGTTTAGGGAGAAAGAAGACGTAACATCTTAAAAAAAAAAAAAGCTCTTGAAGAAAATGGGAAAATAAACCAGGAGCTTAATGAAAGACCCACGACTAAGACAAGAGAGGACAGGGACTGCCAGAGCAAGACAGCAGGAGCCTCATCCATTCTCTAAGTTCTCAAGGACCTTTGCTGGGTACTTCTAGCTGACTGGGTGTGAGTTACTGAGACCAGAAAGTCATGAAAATGGATTTTCTAAATGTATTCTATAATCTTTAAGCTTAATCTTTCATTTATTTAGTCTGAATATGAGGCTATACTATATATACTGCTCAAACATATACAATTTAATTATCTGTGAATATTCAGAACTAGAATGGGAGGGATTATAATCTCATTATTGCTATTTTTACCTTCAGGGAGTGAAGCAGTAAAACCAGACGGGCTTATTACCATAAGTCCGGGGCTCATGAGGGACTTCCCGCCACTGCTGGAATGCCTCAGGTACATGATTGACTGTACTTTCTCCTGAAAGATCTTGCCATCTAGAATAAAAAAATTTTTTGCGACAGCAAAATTTTTTAAAAGCATAAAACAAAAATATAACTTTGAAAGCAAATCATTTAAACAAATTTTGACAAAAAGATGTTTAAAGAGAGTAAATTACAGCATACTTATACTAATGCGCACTTGATACACAAGTACTTATTCAACTTCTTATTACAGGTTTTGCTGTTGACGATTATTTCTGGTCATGGTAACTTCTATTTCCTTTGAATTCCAACTGTACTAACATTTATTTTTATGATTTAACATTTAACTGTTCATTAACTGTTATTATAATCTCTTCAAGGAAACTGTTCATTCCTTGAGGAAAATTATATTTGTCTTATATTTGTATATATCCCCTTCAATGTTTAATACAACTTCTAAGCTAATACATCCAGCTCAATTTTCCTAAGCCTCCCACTTGTAAATTCAACTGCTTGATTTCTTAAATAAACCACAAATCTAAATCTAAGTCATCTTTCTGCCCCAAATTGACTCCTCCTGTTTTGTCTGCTGGTTAGTTTGGTAGAAGTACTCAGCCCCCACGTGGGAATCTGGAGCCACCTTAACGGCGACCTTTCCCTTATCCACTGCCAGTCAGTCACCAGGTTCTGTCGACTTTACTTCTTGCTTCTTGGACTCTTCTCATGCCTACCATAGTGCCATAATACAAGTTTTATCATCTCTCACCTGGATTATGTCACAGATTTCTAATGGTATCTTTGATAGATATCGTATCACTCTCAAATCCTCACAGCCACTAGCATTCTGTCTCTCTCAAGTCCACTCCTGCTTAAAACCTTCCAGTGGCTTTTTGCTACCTCCTTGCCACCATGGATAAAGCCCAAGCTTCTTGTTTATAGGCGTCTCCACTGTTTGTCCCCAGGCCCCTCCACAGCCTTATTTCTTACATTACATTTCAGCAACGCTGACTTCTCACAGTTCCCTGTCAAGCTGATTCCTTTGCCTAGAAGGTCCTTCTTTGATTACTCCTCATCCTTTAAAACTCAGAGCAGGCATCGTTTCCTCCAGGAAATACCCCACAGCCCTCACAAGCTCTAAGCTACTAGGATACAAAATGCTGACTTCTTTTTCACTGTGCTTTCCACACGATGTGGAGTAATTATCTGTTTATGCTTCTTTCCCTCAACTAGGCTGTAAGCCTCTCAGGGGAGGGGATCATATTTTTCTCCTCTTTGTAACGACCCCGCTCCCAGAATCTTTACCCACAGTACTTTATCCTCTAAATGTGCTGAGTCTAACACAAAGTCATGCTATCTCATCTCATTTGGACTTTTACTGCTACTCAATCATTTTATCCATTTATAACATTTTTTAAAATGGCCATTGTACAATCCATTTTTCATTCTAAATTCACAACTTGTCTTTCTTGTAGATACATTCTTGCTTTCTTATCACATTACATTTCCCTAGATCTTTAAAAACTCAGATGACCATTTCTCTTATGCCGACTCCTCTTCTTGTTCTCTCCTCTAAACAGTAACATTACCAGAACTGTAGTTGTTTCCTAGAGCACTCTCTCGGGCGTACATGCATGCACTTGTGCTCTCTTTCTCTTCCTTTCTCTCTCTCTCTCCCCCACCCCTTCCCTCCCTCTCTCCTCTTCTTTTCTCTCCCTCTTCCCCCTCCCTTTTCCACAGTGGGTTCATCATTTGCAGAGCTTCAACTCACTTCTAACCTCCCCCATGCTATAATCCTCATTTCCAATTGCCTGCTAGAAAACCACACCATGAGTAACTACAGAGCACCCGAAATACAACATGTATTATAAAACAAAAGTCACTGTCCTTTCCTTAACATCTCCAGCCTAACCTTCCCATTTCCCCATTTATCCCTCTTTTCTGATTCCACTGCTAATATGCCCAGAGTCTATTATGTTGTCACATAAAGGCTACTATTATTGGTCGTACTGCCCCTAATTTCTTATTCCTGAATTCTATTGGAATAATTTATGTACATCATATCCCTTTACTCAAAACAAACAAAATCCTTTCAATGACCTCTAACTAGAATACAAGTTCAAATTCTCAGTCTTACATTCTGGGACCTATTTAATATGACCTTAAAGGATAAAAATAAATAAATGATGGTCCTAAGTTATACTTATGGAATTATTTCTCAATATTCTTTATAGATCCTGTATACATAGGTAAAACTCACTCCTTTTTTGTCTCTGCATTTTCCCTCCCTTCAAAGTCATTCTATTTACCTAGAAAGCTAATTCTCCAGCCTACCCATCAAATTCTACTCAAATACTCACATCAGATATCACATAAACTACTAAAGTGGTCTGACAAAACCCTGTCTCCTCTGTAATCTCATTAATTCTTCTTTTGTATCTATTAGGTACTTATCAAATATTGTTTTTTCTTGTATATATATTGAGTATATATCTCCACTCTCCTCTTGGCATTTAGACCCCCCAAAGGCAGGGACCATGTCGACTCATTCTACAACTCGCTGCCCTGTCCCAACCCCAGTGTGTAATGAGGGCAATTTCTAGCACAGAGGCCATTCAAATATTGAAAAAGCAAGAATCAAGCGTCAAGAATAATATGAAAGTGGAGATAGTCAAGATCTAACAAAAATGATTATACCTACCTATGTGCAAAGAAAAGTAGAAGTTCGTGGGGTTGTGACAAACGTAAGTATTAGTAGGAGGGTGAACTGCTAAAAGGAAATTGAAGATAATTGTCAATAATTCCAAATCTGGAGGAGATCCAAGGACTTCTGCTATAATTTTCACAAATGATCTACAAACCTCTAGGGGCATGGATGTAAGCTGCCCCTCTTTGTGTTCCTGGAAAAAAACAAATCAAACTCTCTTGAGATTTAAAGAAATGTCAACTGAGATTTTTCATTTAAGCAAGATATTCATTTTAAGATAGAATTCTGTTGGCTCAATACTCTAGTCTAACCATATTTACTATGGCATTGCATTGCTATTTCTTAATTCAAGTGATCTTGTTACAAAAACTTCACTAAAACTGGTGACAACTTAAATCTAGTCCATTTATCTTAACTAACTGATGAAAGTTATATAAGAGCATTCCTGACTTGGAAGCCCAACTGCCTAGGCTGCATTCTGGCTCCTCCACTCACTAGCTGCGTGATCTCAGTAATGTAATTTAACATACCCATGCTTCGGTTTCTCTGTCTATAATAAAGGAATAATACTAGTGCTACTTCATAGGGTTGTTATGAGGATTAAATAACACAAATTCTTAGAACAGTGCCTCACATACAGTAAGCCCCGTATAAATGTTAGCTACTATTAGAGTTACATCACTACTACTACTTGTATAACTTTTTCTTCTTTTGCTACTACTGCTACCATCATAAGATCAGAAAACAAAATTTCTTACAGACAAAACTAGTTACATTAATATGATGTGCTCTGTTTCACAAAGTTCTTTCTAACAATAGTTCTCAAAGTGGCTATTTGACTAGTATACATCACACAGAAGGCTGGGCTTGGTGGCTCAGCCTGTCATCCCAGCATTTTGGGAGGCCAAGGCCAGTGGATTGCCTGAGCCCGCGGCTTCCAGACCAGGCAGGGCAACTTGGCGAGACATCATCTCTACAATAAATAAAAAAATTAGTCGGGTGTGGTAGCACGTGCCTGTAGTTCTGGCTACTTGGAAGTCTGAGGCAGAAGGATCGGCGGAGCCCAGCAGGTTGATGCTGGGGTGGCCATGAGCATGCCACTGCACTCCAGCCTGGGCAACAAAGTGAGACTACAACTCAAAAAAAACAACAACAAACAACAACAAAAACTGTACAGAAAATTTGTAAGTAGTATAATCATAACTCAAACTCAAGTCACTGAACTCTTTCTACTGCCTGGAATAATGAGACTTGGTAGAATGCCAAGTAATTACTAAAAATAAAGATGGATATAAATAAATTGTCTATATTCTCCAATTCCACCTCCCCAGTGGGTAGCAGCTGGCCTCTAGATCAAGGGTATGGGAGGTAAACTTCCTCATCTTCCCTCTCTCTCTCCAAATATATATCTCTACATCCACTCTTCTTCGTTTACTCTTGCAAATTGCTGAATTGGAGTACTTAATATGTAGTTGGTAATTCTGAAACAATTTAGTCTGACTACTTCAGATTTAAGAAGAGAATACTGAGTCTACAGAAGAATACACACAACTCCTTTGCCAAGATCTCAGAGCTGTCAAGTGGCCAAGGTAAGACAGGAACATATTTCTCTTGACTTCCAATTTCGAGCTATTTCTGCTACAACCATCTGCCTTTCTTCTAAATCATGCCCCTGTATCTTGCTAATTTTCCTGACTGCAACATCAGTTATTCATACCTAATGTCCATCCCAGCCTGTTTCTCCACTCTTGTCCTCTCCACTGACTCCTTATAAATAGTCCCTGATATATCCTATTTTATTTTTTAATCCCCTAATTTGACCTTTTATTAACATTGTTTCTGTCTTTGCTTTTGTTGCTGGACTTTTAAATAATCGTTTATTCTCACTACCTGCAATGATCCATCGCACATGCTGCCTGAAGTCCCTGAAATCTGGTTCTTGCCTTTGCTCTACTACTTAAATCGTGCAAGTCATTAAGAACGTCCAAGTCAATGACCCTTTCTCTCTCAACATTTTATCATTTACTTTTTACATCATTTGGCTCAAGGTATTGTCTCCTTCTGTGCATGTTTTCTAGCCCCTCCACGCCCCCCACTCCAGTCTCTGGCTTTCAGTTTACTGAGTTTCCTGATTCTTCTCGTATCTCTTCAGTTACTCTTTTTTTTGTTTGTTTTTTTTGAGTTGGATTCTCACTCTGTCGCCCAGACTGGAGTGCAGTGGCCGCTCCCGGCCACCGCAGCCTCGACCTGCTGGGCTCCGGTGATCCTTCCGCCTCAGCCTTCTGAGTAGCCGGAATTACAGGCACGCGCTACCACGCCCGGCTAATTTTTTGATTTATTGTAGAGATGAGGTCTCGCCTGACCAGGTGGGTCTCAAACCGCAGGCTCAGGCAATCCACTCACCTCAGCCTCCCAAAGGCGCGGGATTACAGGCTGAGCCACCAAGCCTGGCTCAGTTACTCTTTCTAAATTCTTTCTGTAGCTCCTTTTTCTTGCTTCACACCCTGAAAATGGTTATTTAATAAAGTGTAAACCTCAGGGCTCTATGCTTCTCTCACTACATTTGTCTATCTTGTGTTCATCTATTCCCATGGCTTCACTATTACAAGTGCCTCGTAGTCACTGTCACCGAACGTCCTGCTGTAATCTCAAACGTAGAACATACAGACTACAAAACTTGTATGTTTGCTTATTTTTTAAATAAAGCTATTGTTTTTCTGGTCTCCCAGCTTGAAAATTTACATTATATTGAATCTTCCTGAATCTCCATTTAAGCAGAACCAAACCCTATCAATTGTCTTTATAATCTTTTTCATATTTGTTTCCTACTTTTATACTCCCATTTTTATCACCTTAGTTCAGGTACTTTGTCCTGTACTCACAAACTAATGAAATTGCCTTGTATCCAATACACTATCAATTTATTAATCTTCCAGAAATGCCATAAAGAATCTGAGATATCTTAAAAGTAAAGACTAAGATAATTTTTTTTTCTTTTTTTTGAATTGGAGTCTCACTCTGTCCCCTAGACTGGAGTGCAGTGGCACACTCACAGCCACCCCAGTGTGGACCTGCTGGGCTCCAGCGATTCTTCCACCTCAGCCTTCCAAGTAGCTGGAACTACAGGCAGGTGCTATTACACCCAATTAAATTTTTCTTTATTGTAGAGATGAAGTCTCATCAAGTTGCCTGGGCTGGTCTCGAACCCGCAGGTTCAGGCAATCCACTCACCTCAGCCTCCCAAAGTGCTGGGATTACAGGCTGAGCCACTGAGCCCTGCAAGATCATTTCTTTATAAACTTTCCACAATACCCAACATAAAGCCATGCTTAATAAATAGCTGTTAATTTGATAAGTAGGCTCTTTGAATGAAGAAGGGTAAAGAAATATGCCTTTCAGGAAAAGGAATTTGTATGTGGCTTTTTCTAGCATTTTTATAAATAATATGGAAGTGAAAATATTACTAAAATCACCAAGTTTATAAATGTTACTTTTCTGACATTTAAAGACTAAACAAGAATATCACACCATTCTATAAACTTATTGAAAACTTGTCAATAAATTCCAAAATAGATATACAAAGGAACAAAATTAGAAGAAAACTGATGCCTTAATGATGCATAAAACATTTAGAAAGCAAGGGACATAAGAGATCACTGCACTGTATTCCTGACAACAGTCTAATGTACACAGGGACCGAGAGAGGCAATAAAATGTTTTTGTAATTTTAGAATTCATTCATTTAGCAAATATTTATTGGATGCTATGTGTGCCAAATATGGAGGTTAAAGTGTGATCAACAAAAAACTTATCTCTGCCCTTAGGAGACTTATAGATGGACATAACCCATAATCTCATAAACAACATAAACTATATGTGCACAGAGTGAGAGTAATTGTATAAAGGAGAAGAGACTAATTTAGGTAAACAGGTGAGGGAAGGCATCTCTCAGAAAGTGAGTTTGCAGCTGGTGCATGAAGGATAAGCAGGAGTTGGCCAAAGAAAAAGAATGGGATCAATAAACTTTCAGGCAAAAAGTTCCATGTACTCTGAGGTGGGAAAAAGTCTCACTTGTTTAAGGAAGGGAGAGAAAGTCAGGGAGGCTGAGTAACATGAGGCTGTAGTGGTAGCCAGATCATACAAGCCTTCTTATATACGTTGTCACAGATTTTGTATTTTAGCTCAATTACAGTGAGAAGCTCCTAGTGCCACTGAAGCAAAGGCACTAAAAAGACACTTATCTAATAAAGTGTAGCTTTTTATTGTACTTATCTGTGTTGATGAACTTCTAACAGATGTCTCAGGCATGAAAGAAAACAAAAACAAAAAACTTGGAAAATGGTATAACATACCAACCATGTGGATAAAAGAACATCTGTAAAGGGAGGAAAAAAATTTAAATAGAAGCCAAGCCACAGCACAGATGTTATAATGTAACTGATGAAGTCAGTGCCACTTTTTTTTTTCTTTTTTTTGAGTTGGAGTCTCACTCTGTCGCCGAGACTGGAGTGC
>NW_007232433.1:101932-158901 GCF_000164805.1 Carlito syrichta
GACTGGAGTGCAGTGGCACTCCCGGTCACCGCAGCCTCGACCTGCTGGGCTCCAGCAATCCTTCCGCCTCAGCCTTCCGAGTAGCCGGAATTACAGGCGCACACTACCACGCCCGGCTGGTTTTTTGATTTATTATAGAGATGAGGTCTCACCTACCCAGGCGGGTCTCAAACCCGCGGGCTCAGGCATCCACTCACCTCAGCCTCCCAAAGGCACGGAATTACAGGCTGAGCCACCGAGCCCAGCTTTTCAACATAATTTTTTTCAGTCGGGTTCTCACTCTGTAGTCCCAGCTGGAGTGCAGTGGCACAATCAAGGCTCATCTTAGTAACTCTGATCTCCTGGGACAGATGATCCTACCACCTCAGCCTCCTGAGTAGCTGGGACTAAAGGTTCATGCCACCATTCCCAGCTAATTCTTTTATTGTTGTAGACACAAGGTCTCACTATGTTGCCCAAGATGGTCTTAAACTCCTGGGCTCAAGCAATCCTCCCGTCTTGGCCTTTCAAAGTGCTGGGATTACAGGCATGAGCTACTGTGCCTGGCCATAATATCATTTTTGATGGATTTTCAAGATGCTTATTTTGGCTTATTAATAGACATTTTTCAAATTTATACTCTTTTTTTAGATTGGAAAATATAGTTTATTTAGAAAGTAGATTGGAGAGAGAGAGAAAAGAGGGTTCCATCTCCTCCAAATTGGGGGGGAGGCCCAAGAGCCTAAAGAGAAGCACGGTCCAGCCATAGCTCAGTGGAAGCATGGTCGTACCAAAGCTTAACAAAAGCAATGGCCAAATTTATACATATTAAAATAATACCTACTGGTTACAATGTTCACTATTTGGGGAATGGGGACAGCTGACACCTAATTTCACGAGTACACAATATGCCCATGTAACAAAATACACTTGTATCCTCTGCATCTAAAATAAAAAAAATTAATAAAAAAACAAGAAAAAAATAAATACTTCTAAGTTATTAAAGGACTATGGAACAAGTTAAAATTCATCAACTATTGCTGATGTTCAAAACACTACAATATTATTATTATATGTCAAACAGAAATACTGTTCAGAAATTTAGTTGTTGTTCTTTTGTAACTGAATTAGGGTGATGACAGTATGAAGACAAAGCTACAAGAAGTAAGAGTCCTATATTATTTGTTGAAAGAAGAGAATCTGGAGAGTAAAGATGATGGAAAAGAGAAAAATAATCCCACTGAAAATCCCACAATAATTTGATGTCCATGATACTGAGTTATTAAACAGAAACAAGTGCAGAAAATATTTCCAAAGGTAATGTTAGATGAAAAGTACCTGAAAAACCTGACAAGTCAGTAGAAAATGATGAACCACTTGCGCTTTCAATAACTGCTTAATATTAAACATTTGCTGATGGTGATCTGCTCTGATGAGAACTTCTAGAGTTGCTAGCAGAGTTTCCCAAACACCTTGCTGAGAAATTAAACACACACCAATAAGCACACAGTTGCTGAAAAACATACACTATGTTTTTCAGAAGACACATAATACAACAATTTAAAATTATGTATCTATTCAGTATCAAAGATTACATTTTCTGAAAAAAGCATATTTTAAAATTCATTCCCTGACTATTATTTTTATAGGTCACTTCTAAATACCTAGGTTGAATGCAATATTGTATTAGGTGCTTTAATACATTACCCTTTCTGTGGCATTAGGTGATATGCATTTTCAAAAAGTGAATTTATTCAAATTAAAGGATTTATTCAAATTAGAGAAACATACACATTACCAATGAAATTGTCTTCAAGTAATTTATGTTCAGAGTGTTATAAAAAATGTATAAACTTAAATGACAATCTGCATATGCAGCATTCAACCAAATAATTTTAGAACAAATCACACTAAACTGAAAAGTCCTAGACAATGTGAAAATTGTGCATTTGGGGGTTAAATTAGTTTTAAGTCCAATAACAATTCTCTGCACAATAACAAGCAGCATTTGCAAAGGGTATTTAGCATCCTTTGGTGGTGCCTCCCATATTGACTCAATCTTAAACTTGTCCACAGTATTCAAGAAAAAGAGATCCTACGTGACCAATGTTAAAAGATCATCTTTTCCTCATCTTATTATCCTAACTAATCTTCCAACAAAGCTTTTAACAAAAAGTAAAATTAACTGACTTAGGCTGCAACTCTTACTATTTTTCCCGCCATTATCTGGCAATAATAAACAATGAAAAGGCCAAGGAATTTAACCACACTACTCTAATGCTCCTCTAACTGAGGCCTCTCTCTTTATAAGGCAGAGCTAAGACGCCTTGAAAGAAAAAGCCATATGAAACTGAAGACAAGGCAGTAAAGGTATGAAAACATAATTCCAATCTGAAAAATAGCACCAAAATAAAATAGTGCCAATATAAACAAACCAACAATAAAAAACAAGAAAAATCAAACTGAGTTCAAAAATAATTAATTAGGTAAGAAAGCCTTATTTCAAATCCATAGAAGTGTGTGTTTTATCACTTTCAATTTTAATTGAAATTTTTTTTAATCAACTCCAAATTTGCCTGCTTTTTTGAAATACTAAACTAATTGTCCAATATTTACTTAGTTTGGATTTTCCAATCTGCAATTGAGCATATTCTTTTTTTTTTGAGTTGGAGTCTGACTCTGTCGCCCAGGCTGGAGTACAGTGGCACACTCATGGCCGACCCAGTGTCAACCTGCTGGGCTCTGGCGATCCTTCTGCCTCAGCCTTCCAAGTAGCTGGAACTATACAGGCACATGATACCACAACTGGCTAATTTTTGATTTATTGTAGAGACGAGGTCTCGCCAAGTTGCCCAGGCTGGTCTTGAATCCCGGGGATTCAGGCAATCCACTTGCCTCAGTCTCCCAAAGTGATGGGATTACAGGCTGAGCCACTGAGCCTGGCTTATATTCTTTGTTATACAGTTATACTGCCTTTGATTCAACTTGCTATGTATATCTCCTTGTAATTATTTGTTTTCTCTTCCTGTTATGTGCATATTTTAATTTCTCTGGTTTTTTGGATCTGAAAGTGAATATACATTTAGAATGAGAAATCACAACAAATTATAAAGTTAAAAAAACTGAAAAAATACCATAAATACCAAAAAATCCAGAAAAATAGCAATAGTTTAGTTAGCCATTTGATATGCCTTTTCTGTTCTGTGGCTGCATACTCTTTGATTGTCTCTTCTTATAGCAATTATATAATATAATTTTCCATAGAACAATTAGAAAAGTAATTCTCTTTAGCATGTTAGAGTTAATAATAGATTAGAAAAGTTTTTTTTTTTTTAGCTTCACAACTCATTACTGGTAATGTGTACATTTTTAGGGACTGTTGCCAAATTAAGAATAACTGATTTTTTTTGTTTGTTTTTGAGTTGGAGTCTCACTTGGTCGCCCAGACTGGAGTGCAGTGACCACTCCTGGCCGCCGCAGCCTCCACCTCCTGGGCTCCGGCGATCCTTCCGCCTCAGCCTTCTGAGTAGCCGGAATTACAGGCGCACGCTACCACGCCCGGCTGATTTTTTGATTTATTGTAGAGATGAGGTCTTGCTGCCCAGGCGGGTCTCGAACCCGCGGGCTCAGGCAATCCACTCACCTCAGCCTCCCACATGCGCGGGATTATAGGCTGAGCCACCGAGCCCGGCAGAATAACTCATTTTTAAAAACATTCTAAACGTATATATACTCTGACTTGCTCTTTTATTATATTTGATGACAAGATTGGTATATTCTGATTAGTTCTAGACAATTGAGTGTTTCGGGCTGTGTGTGCAAAAATCACCAATACCTACTAGAGCTCTGCCGCACTTGGAGGGAACAGTCTACACAAGGGCTAAGGCAGCTGTGTGAGCCTATACCATTGAGAATGTCTAAAATGAGGGCAGAAAGGAAACAGTCCTATACTCATTCCCTGGATGGGTCCTTATGAGGACCACCCCATCCATTCTGGGTGTTGAGATGTAGTGTCTAGTGCCTAGACCTAAGATCTAGCCATGTTGCTTACTTTATGAGTAAGAAGAAGTCTTCGAGGAATCCTTGCCCTACTCTCCATGATTCCAGCTCTGACTGTTGCTCAGCTCCCCCACTTGAAGTGTGTCCATCTCTCTCCCGGGACCTCACTCCCCTGTCTCTTAGCAGGCTCCCTTTTCAGAGTTTATGGTAAATGGAGGCCTTCAACTGATCCAAATGAGCCTATATGCTGCTTCCTGCATGCAGTGTTCTCAACCAACCCAAGATCTGATCCTGACCCTCTAGTTCAGCATTATCCATGGCTGTTCAGAACTTTGCATAAGAAATAACCTCAAGATTTCCATGTATAGCTGACACTACATTGAAGTAATAAATCCATTTTTTTCTTCTGAAGAATGATTAGGTAACTATTTAAAAGTATATGCTTCTATTCACAACTAAAATGTGGAAGCAATCCAAGTGTCTCTAGACAGAAGAATGGATAAGCAAAAAGTGGTAAATATATAAAATGGAATATTATTCAGCCTTAGAAAGGAAGGAAATTCTGACATATGCTACAACACAGATAAACCTTGAAGATATGCTAAGTGAAATAAGCTAATCACAAAAATACTATAAGATTTTGCTTATATGAAATACTTATAGTAGTCAAAATCACAGAGTCAAAAGTAGATGGTGATTGTCAGGAGCTAAGGGAAGGGGACAATGGGGAGTTATTGTTTAATGAGTGGGAGTTCTAGTTTTACTAAACAGAAAGAGCTATGGAGTCAGATGGTGGCGACAGTTGTACAACACTGTTAAGATATTTAATGCTACTTAACTGTGCACTTAAAAATGGTTAAGAAAATAAAATTGTTATGTGTATTATACCACAATTTAAAAACTGGGGGGGAAAGTGCCTGTTACATGCCTCTGCTTTATTCCATATTTTCCAGTCAAGCAACAGCTCCTCTAACAGCTTAACATCTTGGATTATAGCATTAGACTCTACATCCAACTTGAACTCTCCATTCTCATTCATATGAATAATATCTTCACCACAGCAACCTTCCAGAAGGGTCTATGGGAAATTAGCATTAATATAAAAGCATTAATAATTCATCAAAAAATTCAACAGAAACATTAAGCTTTCAACCTTAGCAACCATAACATTAAATTCAAAGGAAAACTAGCAAATAATCAACATTTCATAAAGTACCCTTGTTTTGTAAAACAATTCAGATAAAAAGAAAATCTAAAACTTTGAAATATTTGTAATTACTTAGTCTTAAACATGTCTCAAACATTACAATTTTCAAACATGGAGAAAAACAACAATCTAGTCTTATTTTTCAAATTGAATTAATCTGCTACTAGACTTTAAAACTTTTCCAAAAAAGTTATAAGGATTCATGCCACAAATGCATGGATTTTTTTGTTTTGTTTTAAGAGACAGGTCTCAACTCTGTTGCCCAGGCTGGAGTGCAGTGGTGCAATCATAGCTCACTGCAACCTCAAACTCTAGGGTTCAAGCCATCCTCCTGTCTCAACCTCCCAAGTAGCTAGGACTATAGACATGCACAACTATCCCTGGCTAATTCTTTAAATTTTTGTACAGATAGGGTCTCCCCATGTTGCTCAGGTTGATTTCAAACTCCTGGCCTTGAGAGATACCCCCACCTTCGGCCTCTCAAAGTACTGGGATCACAGGTGTGAACCATGGTACCCTGCCTAGATTTTGACAGGTTAAAGAGGTAAGGGTGGAGGCATTAGTAGAGGAATCATCTTTTGTCTTAGTACCAGAATCCTCAGAGAGAAATACATTCACAGTGTTACCAAATGCTTTAGCTAGAAAGGTATTTAAATATATGATGACAGTGGCATCAAAATAAAAACTAACAAATATCCATGACTTTAAAGACTAACTCTCTGTAGCAGCGCTGTCTAATGGGATGGTATGTCTCTAAGTGCCTGGAGAATTATGTTCTCTTCCATAAGAGTGAGAGCTAAAGCAAAGAATTTCATCAATCCACAGAATGATGGGATGGCCTGGGAGCCACTATGGTCTATGGATATCTAAAAGTCTATGAATATATTTTTCTTACTTTTCTAAAATGCTTAGAGAAAAGAAAAATATAATTATTTAAACAATGATGAGAACCAGGAAAGTACCTGAGTTTAATTAAATATACACTAATGAATTTCTTTCATTTTCTTCAGGAATAACTGACACAAAACTATTATTGGAAGACTGATAAAGAAATGAGTATCATTGCATAAGAAACTATGAGAATAAATTTTATGAACTCGTACCTTCAAAATGTGAAAGCCAACCATACATTTTTGTTTGATCAACACCTGATGAATCATGGAAAGTCCATTGCAATTTTCTAATTCATGTATTCTCTGTTGGTTGTATTTAATTAATGAGAGTATAACTCGCAGGGCTAATGCTTGAGTTTCTTCACAGCTACTGAGTTCAACAACCTAAACAAAAAAAGGTGGATATAATTTTCTCCTAATTAGTTAAGAGTAAAAATTTAACATGTATAATTATTCTCTATCATGTAATATCAATTCATCAGTTTCGATGAAAGTTTATTTTTCAATGGTCATAATGTATCTATTTAAGAATTGTGATAAACAAAACTGAGAGAAAGGCATAAATTCCATACTCTTTAGTCTCTTATAAGTAAACTAAAATAACATTAGTAACCTTAGAGATCAGTAGCATTTTATAATTAGTGATCTGAAGTGTCAGCAATTTTTTAAAATTTTTGATAAATTTGTCAATCTGCATTATGTGCTGTGGGAGATAAAAAGAAGTAAAAGACATAATACTTGCCCCCAATGGGGTCTACCGTTTAGTCAAGGTGATAAGATGTATCTATAAAAACCATGTATTGGGTCTTGTACTTCAATTCAACCAATGCTTTCTGACAACTACTATATTTAAGAAACACATACCTATTATCATGATACAAGGCAAAGATGAATGAGCCAATAGGTATGCCAAGAGAGTACAGAAACCATTCTGACCCATCTCTGTTGGGTTTAGGGAAGGCTACCCAGAGAGAAGATGGTCTAGAAGGAGTGCCCAATCCTGGAAAGCAGGAATAAAGGGGTGGCTGGGGGTGGAGCAACCAGGAGATGGTAAAGGCCTAAACTGGAAGTTCACGGTACAGCTGGGAGGTTTCAGGTTGCCTCTTTGGCTGGATCATGGAGATTAGACTCAAAAAGGCAAGCTATTAAAGATTTTTAAAAGAATGCATTTTACTTCTGTAAGGAGGAAGAAAGGATATCGAACAAAGTTTCTAGTTTTAAAATGTAGACACATACTTTAAAAGTCTTACTGACAAGATCTTAAATGTATGAAGAAAAATTTAACCATTTTTGGGAAATTCAACCCTGAACAATTATCATAATACTATAAGAAAGTGATTGGCAGTAGTGGGAAACTGCCAGGGGAGAGGAGCACACCTCATCAACAAGGGGACCTGCATAATGAGCATTGGTATACCTAACCCGGAATTGTACCCCACATCTATAAAATGCAAAATAAAATAAAATAAAATAATAATTGTAACAAAATCATAGTTAATACCTTGATGAAAGAGAAAAAAATAAGGAAATACATTTTGAAATTACACAGTGGTATAAAAGGAGATCACAAAATGTTGATGAGGATTTAAACAAAGAGCTTTTATTTTTAAGACACTGGGGGAAAACCTATTCAACTAGATATAGATGCAAAAAGAATATGAAAGGGAAGAGGGGGAAATGAAAAGACAGCTTACAGGGTATGGTAGGTCAAATGCTAATAAGATATGTATTAGAATACTAACAATAAATGTCAATATGTCCCTTATTGCAAAGATACTTCCATTAAAGAAAGAAAGCAGTTAGGGAGACAGTGTGAGTATTTGGTAATGTTGCAGAGTTATACTTAGGGATAAGACGACATTCTGAGGACGAAGGAAGATCAAGGCTTTTTTAATTAAACAAGGATATGGACCCTCGGGAAGTAGAAATAATTTGTACCCACATGTGACTATTTGTACCCTCTATTATGAATTTCAGCAATACCTGAAATAGTCAATCTATAATTACTGACTGCCTGCTCTGCATCAGGAAGGATACTGCCCCTGCCTTCAAATATCTAAATAGAACAGATAATTAAATGAATGCTCTAAAATGGTACTTATGGCCTGAGTCAAACTCTATATTTTTCCTCTTTAAAAAAACTCCCAAACCAAATAAATTAAACTTATTTGTTGATCTTTTCTTCCCCCGTGCACTGGGAAGATTTAAATGATAAAAGTTTCAGAAATCTTACTTTTAAAGATACACTTTTTTCGTATCATTACTACAGCATACATTTTTCTTTCCAAAGATAATTTTAAATCACAAAAATTTAACATTCAACTGCTCTAACTACATTTCTAGTTAATAGAAAACTTCTAAAATATTAATAAATTAGTAAAAACATTAATCATCTGCAGCAGAAAACTTGATGGCATCTTCAGTATGTTATGTTTTTATCTTAAAAATTTAATATAGTTGGGTGCAGTTTCTTTTTTCCCAGCAACATTGGGATATGAACTCAAGCTGCTGATTCATCAAAATGTACCCAGTTATATAGTTCTACAACTTGGATTTATGTCTTTTGAGTCGTTTCATTACAATGTTCTTTATTTGGTTACTAACACCTAATCAAATATAAAGCAGTAAAATACAGATTAAAAAACAAACGTTACGGTGTTTTTCCTGAAAATCAAATTCCTGGAGCTGGATGTAGAACAAAAAGTATACAAACAGTTGTCAAGAAGCTAGGTGAATGGTTAGGTGAAGTGGTCATGAAAATATTCCAAGGACAAAGGTCAGGTTTATGTGACATGGTGTAATAGAAACATCAGGGTGAAGGTTTTTTTTAAATATATATAATCCAAAAAAAAGGGAACCCTTTATTGAGAATAAGTAAGTAGTTTCTCTTTACATAAAACTGTAATAAGTGATTCTTACCCTAGCAAAGAGAAAAACAAATATACCGATTCCACCAATTTCATGCAGAATGCCTTGAATAGTTTTACATTCAGTAGGCTGGAGACTTTTTAGATGATGAGGCTCTAATAAGATGCTCTGAACTTCTTTTGAGCTGAAGGGTCTTTGAGAGAGCTGAGTTTTCATTTGACCTTTAAGTCTAATCACTGGCTCATAGATAGTATACTGGGCAGGACAGTAGCTTGTATAAACAACAGAAAGACTTTCCTGAAACACAAATATTTTCCTTCAGTAATGAAACAAAGTTTAAAAAGAAAGTTATCAGCCAGTAAATAAACATTTCAAAGTGAAAAAACACCCAAAAAATCTTTTTTGGTTTTCTTTAAAACAGCAAGGACACTACACAAAGAAGAGCATGAGAAGCAAGCCTTCTCCCACAAATCAAATGATCAGTTTCATTCAGCAGCGATCAGCAGTATGAATCACATCAAAGTTGGGAAGGGCTCCAGCTTTGTTCCGTTTAGAATAAACATGAAATTATACTTACGATTAATAACAGCTAAGTCTTCCACTACACTCATTACACATCAGGCATCATTCTAAGCGCTTATAAGTATTGGTTGGAAACTCTGGGTCAAGGAAATTTTTGCTTTGGATTTACTCATGGGCTGGCTACCCAATTAAAAAAAGACTCTAAACTAGATCTTTCTTTCTACTACAATAAAATTCCAGACTGCTAGCACACATAGCTAAAATTAAACATTCAATATTTCTCCCATGCAAAGGATAGTTTTCATCAGCTTCTGGCTTACCTGTCGAGCCTCTCTAGACTACTTAAAAAAATTATGGTAGGCCGGGCTCAGTGGCTCAGCCTGTAATCTCAACACTTTGGGAGGCCGAGGTAGGTGGACGGCCTGAGACCACAGGTTCAGGACCAGCCTGGGCAACTTGGTGAGACCTCATCTCTACAATAAATAAAATTAGTTGGGTGTGGTAGGGCACGCCTGTAGTTCCAGCTACTTGGAAGGCTGAGGCGGAAAGATCACCAGAGCCCAGCAGGTTGATGCTGGGGTAGCCGTGAGTGTGCCACTACACTCCACCCTTGGTGACAGAGAGAGACTCCAACTCAAAAAATATATATATATTTTTAAGGTAAATTTTAAATGTAGATTGTACTTTAAGGTGGTCTCAGTAGCAGCAGCTGGCAAGTCCAGACTTAGGGAAATCTTGCACATTCAGTGTCTTCTCACCGAAACAGGTGGGGCCTTGGGCTTTGATTATTTATGCCCCATGGCAATCAGACATACCACCCAGCATGTTTGTGTGCCAACTAAACCAATTACAGTCTATTGTATATGATTATGCTAGGAAAACAAAGTTTCAAACCCATAGTAGTTTCAATCAGAGACCCGATTCTACATCCTGACATAAGGGTACAACTCTTTCACGACTTTACAATATTCAAAGTATTAAATCAGGGTTAAATAATTTGTTTTCTAAAAAGAGTTTTCACATAAAACCCTTAGAATTCATTCATGATCTTTTGAGTCTTATGACTTAATGACTCATGTTATTTTCAGGAAAAATAAAAGAATTAGGAAATTTTTTAAAAAAGAAAACAAATGGATTAACCAGAAACTAGAGAGTTAAAATTCTTACTTGAACAAACACTTGTGTGAGGTGCTCAGTTTCCTTAAAGCAGAGGTCCCCAGCCAGCATCAGCACCACCTAGGAACTTATTAATAATGCAAACTCCGGGCCACCCTTCAGGCCTGCTGAATTGAAGCTCTGGCCCAACAATCCTTTTTTTTTTTTTTTTTTTTGAGTCAGAATCTCACTCTGTTGCCCAGGCTAGAGTGCAGTAGCACGCTCACAGACACCCCAGCATCCATCTGCTGGGTTCTGGCGATCCTTCTGCCTCAGCCTTCTAAGCAGTGGGAACAACAGGCGCGCGCTACCACACCTGGCTAATTTTTTTGATTTATTGTAGAGAGGAGGTAAGCCTGTGGGCTCAGGTAATCCTCTTGCCTTGGCCTCCCAAAGTGCTGGGATTACAGGCTTGGGCCACCTCGCCCGGCCCAAAAATCTTCAGCATGTCCTTTGGGTGATTCTGATGCACACTGAGGTTTAAGAATCATTCCCTCAAAACACGTTTTCTTAGCCGGGCTCGGTGCCTCAGCCTGTCATCCCGCGCCTTTGGGAGGCTGAGGTGAGTAGATTGCCTGAGCCCGCGGGTTCGAGACGCGCCTGGGCAAGTGAGACCTCATCTCTACAATAAATCAAAAAATCACCCGGGCATGGTAGCGCGCGCCTGTAATTCCGGCTACACGGAAGGCTGAGGTGGAAGGATTGTAGGAGCCCAGCAGGTCGAGGCTGCGGTGGCCGGAAGCGGCCACTGCACTCCAGTCTGGGCGACAGAGTGAGACTCCAACTCAAAAAAAACAAAAAAACAAAAAAACAAAAAAACATGTTTTCTTAATGGTGGGACATTTGAGATGGGATCATTCTTTGTTATATAATAGTGCTCATGTACTACAGAACACTTAGTAACCCTAGGCCCCAACCAATAATGACTGAAAACCAAAACCATCCCTGCAACTCAACAACAAATACATTCCAAAACAGTACTCTTCTTTAAGCAAGAAATAGCTATGATCTATAATTGCCCTTTCATAAAAAGCAAGGGAAGGAGGAACACAGTTTCATGGCCAGATCCACTAAATTTTACTTAGATTTTCTAAGACTATGAAGACATTTTAGTTGCCGTAATGAGAATTGTCACCAATAGGTCCTAAACTGTTACTGGTAGAACAAAATATTAAAATAATATATAGCCAGGCACAGTGGCTCAAGCCTGTAATCCCAGCACTTGGGGAGGTAGAGGCGAGAGGATTGCCTGAGCTCAGGGGTTCAAGACCAGCCTGAGTAACATGGCACGACTTTGTCTCTACAATAAATAAAAAAAACTGGCCAGGTGTGGTGGCACATGCCTGTGGTTCCAGCTACTTGCAAGGCTGAGCCAGAAGGATCACCTGAGCCCAGCAGGCTGAGGCTGCAGTGGTTGTGAGAGTGCCACTGCACTCCAGCCAGGACGACAGAGTGAGACTCCAACTCAAAAAAAAAAAAAAAAAGCAGTAGGGCTTGTCACATAAGCGGAATTAGCAATATTTTGAAAGCAAAATTTCTAGTTGTTACTGATATGAAATAATAAGTTTCCTAAAATCTGAATACCTGTAATTAAAATTAATGTTATAAATAAATATATTTATTCGTAAGTATGGAAAGGAAGTGTAATGAGTCATATTTTTAAGAGTATGTCAGGCTAACAAGTTATATTTTCACTCTATCATAAACATTTTCCCTCTAGTAGTATAAAATAAGTTAATTATTTCATACTAAACTTACTACAAAAATGTAATTTCAAGGCAAAGGGTACATAAATATAAAAACTGAAACAAATTTTGAAAGGAGGTCCAAGTGTTTCAAACCTTTCCAGTAAAAAAACATATTCTAAAAAAAGGAAATGTTAGTCTCTCTCTCTCTCTCTCTCTCTCTCTCTCTCTTTCTTCTTCCTCCCCAGTACAAAAAAAAAAAAAAAGGAAATGTTAAGAAAAATAAAAAACTTTAGAAACCAAATTCATAACTAATCACACATTTCAATAAACATACCTATATAAAGTTACTATAAAATTAAAACTTACAATTAAGAGACCAATATCCACATCTTTCTTGGTCATAAAAAGTTCTCTGATTTGTTCACATCGCAAAATTTCTTTATTAATATATTTGGAGTAGTCATTCACTGGCTTGCCATATTTACATGGCATTATAGATGTATGGTTGGGTCCACATGCATATAGATAAAAGGCCTCTTGTGAACCAAGTTTAGCTCCTGAATAGTAGAAAAATAAGTTAAGTTATTTAAAGCACTCCAATCAGAATTTTTCACAAAAAGTAAGAAACCAAGAGTTTTTTTTTGCCAGATTCTTTCAGTTGTTCATTATATTTTATAAAGTTTATAAAACCTCATTTCCAAACTGGTGTAATGAGAAAATAACCTACGCCAACCATGATGGAAGATAAATTAATGTACATAAAGTTAACTGTGAAGCTCTTGATAAAATAAAACCATAAGATTTCTATTTGCTTCCTAAGCCAGAAGACAGGTTTTCTGATTTATTTTGCCAATAATAAAAACTATATCTTGGTAGAGTCTATATCTAAATAAAACTTAATATCTTTATTCCTTCCTATCTATTTAATAAACACTGAATACTATTATGTATCAGGTTTAGTGATATATTTTTAAAATCATATACTTCATTTTTTTCCTAAAATGTGTTATTTGTAAAGAATACACTAAAATTATAAATAAAAGAGACAACCATTATAAGTTTACTAGTCATGATATTGCATTTTTCATAAAAGAATGTTGATTTAATATAAGCATCTCTTTTTTGGTGAGGGAAGGCAAGTGAATGTATTGCTACATTAAATGTGTATAGTAATTGTAAGACACATCTAGATTATTACAATGTTAAAATATCTTAAATGTTATTACAATGTTAAAAGTGTATCTTAGAATCTTAGACTTAGATAGTACTTATTAAACACAGGTGAATGAACAGATTTCAATATTTTATCCAGGTTAATTTACTTAGTTTAATACTTTTTATCTGAAAAAACTATTGGAAATGCTTCAAAAGAAAATATACCATTGAAGAGGAGCAAATTTCCTAGGTCCCACTTTCCAGCCAACTGCAAATACTCTTCTTGGGATGATAAACAATGGCCGATCATGCAAAATGTTTTATTGCTATCAGATGACAAACTTGTTTTTCTTGGCAGCATAAAATCCAAAGTAACATCAGGCTTCCTATGTTGAAAACAAAATTAAAGTAACTTCAAGAAATACTAGTATTAAGTATTTTTAAATTATTAAAATAAAATAATAAATGTTTAACAATGGGAAACTCTTGAACAATTTTCTTGGTTCAGGATCAGTTGGTGGTGATGAGGAGGGAGAGGAGGGCTGATTCTGCAGTCTCCTCTTGGTCAGAGAGGCTCGTGGTCACGTCACAAGCCACAAAAACAGGGGAACAGAACAGAGATACCTGATGATCCCATACCAGGTCAGGGGAAGCATGACCAGGCAGTTGCCGCAAGTCTTCGCCATGTGACTTCTGCATAAGTATCTTCCTGGTTTACAGATACGAACCACCCACGACCCTCTAATTTTACCAAGGAGTCTCACATCTTGGCAAACAATTTCAAAAATTTTATGTCCTCTATGATGTCTTTGAAGACTAATCAGAAAGAGAATACCACTTCTCCAAGTTTTCCTTTGTCTAGCCACTAAAATGCATTTTCTGGTTTTTCAATGCTAAGTGATTAGTGAGTTTTGGGTTAGTTTCTTTTTTCTCATGAATAAAGGTGACAGGAATGCTTACAAAAGACAGCAAAGGTAAAGAAAGGCTTTCTCACAGAGAGACACATAAAAGCTGGGAGGACTTCATCAACGCGGGCCAAGCTCTAGCCCTAGTGTAGAAACGTTCACATTAAGATAATGAAGGTATAAAGGCAAAGTCTAAGTAAAATTTGTGAATAATGGTGACGACTTAGAATAAGTTAACATGGGTAGCTGTTAATGAGAAATTCGACTTTGTATGTACTTATTTTTACCTTTACGTAAGGTTCTCTGTCTCATATTTAACATATAAATGTAACTATTTTAACAATAATTTTTTTTAGTTTTAGAGATTTGGGGTACAATTCAGGATTAGGTAGATAAGTGACCATTGCACAGGTAAAGTCTGGACCCTTTTGAAACAAAGGAAAGATGTGAATAGCTTCGATGGTATGCTTCTCCTTCTTGGCCCAAATAAACAGCTGTGACTAAAACACTACTGCCACCTAGTGGCATTATGGCTTAAATAGTTTTTTCTAAAATTTTATTTATTTTTTAAAGTAGACTTGTCAAGAGTGAAAGAAAACCTACTGAAGGATAAACGTAAAAAGAATTCAACAAATATTAAGTATCACCTATGTGCCGTATACGTCTGCCATATTTGTATGTTGTTCATCAAATAACAATAGAAAGTATTAATAAGTCATTTTCAGTATTATGTTTATTAAAAAGGGCCTCTTGAAATGTATTCATTTAGAAATTATTCTATAGCTCATAAAGTGATAAAGATAGTGCCCAATTTAAATCAAGAGAATAATATACTTGTCCATGGTCACTTGCTCTGTTAACTAATAAAACTGTTAACTTGTACCAAATGACAAAGAGTTCCCTCAAAGGAACACAGAAATAAGTAGGTCGGTAAAAAATAAGAGTGATGTGTGAGTCAAGTGACTATGTTCACTAACTCGAGAACCGTCCACGATGAAAATCTAATCCTTCATTCTAAACAAGTCTAATAATTAATTTGTGGTTCTTTACTTGAAGTTGACCTGATTCAGAAAAAGGCTGTAGGGGCAGTATATCCATGGGCTTTAAAGCATGGGCTCTATCTAAGGTCAGAGTCTGGGTTCAAGTTTCAGCTCTACCTCTTGCTGGTGGCATAACTCTGAGCAAGTCACTCTGGGTCTCAGTTGCCTCACGTGTAAAACAGAGATAATAATATATCTATTTCGCAGTGTTTAATGATTAAATGAGATAACCTGTGGGTAACACTCAACACAGTGCCTGGCACATGTTGTGGGGGAGGGGAAGAAAGCCCTCTACTCACAGCCCAGCCCCAGCCCCACCTCCAACCGATTTAATACAAGTTCTGGAAACAAATTTACTGATTGGCTACAGCTGCCACTCAGACTTAGGCAGGTACAAAGACGGAACATCGCAGATGGCATTTTATTTGGAGGATGGAAATTAGGCTCCTATCTTGTCTTTTTAAGTGTTTCTTAAATGAATAAAACAAAACTGAACTCTTGATTTTACTTCCAAAGCTTGTTTTTCCTGTGGGGGCACCGCGGGCTAGCTGCTCTAAAGCTGTTCACAAGCCCCTTCTCCCTGTCTTCCTCTGTTGCTGAGGCCGGAAGCTGTAAGCCATCAACGTCTGCAGGCTCCTACAGCACTGCCCCTTCTCAACCCAGAGCACTCCTCCTCCCATCGGCTCAGGGCTAGCTCCATCTCTTCCTTCAGGTCTCAGCTTTCATATCCTGTTCTTAGATTGGCCTTCCTGGATTCATCCATCACAAGTAGCAAAACTGACGCTCTTCTATCTCGGGGTTTGTTACCTTCACAGTGTTCATCATAACTTGTCATAGTCGCTTCATTGTGTTTACTTGCTGACCGCTTCCTCACTAGACTGCAAGTTCCAAGAGGGCAGGGAATGTGTCTGTCTTGCTCACAACCATCTCCCAGGCCTAATAAAGCAAGTGCTCAACACACAGCAATCCCTCAATAAATGTGATGGGCAAACAAATGAATAAATGAAACTAGGTTAATCTGTGCGAAGGGCGTATGTAATTTCTGTGGCCTAATTTACTTTGAGGGATTTGATGGGAGATAATGTATATAAAGCACCTAACAAAAAGGTCTGTAGCGTAATAAGTATGCCATGTATTATGCTCCATTTGTTTAGATCTAGACTTCTCAGTTTGGCATTCAAAGCTGCCTGTCAGGTAGCTTCACCACATCCATTCATTTTTCTTTCTCATTCTTCAACTTAGACTCTTCCATTCAGCTTTATCCTCTCCCATGCTACAATAATTTTGAGTTCTGTATCTTCTTTCATGCCATCTCATTGGCTGAAATACTTCCCAACTTGTACTAATCCATAATACGTTAGTTCACACAGGGCTAAATTTTACATTAAGATAATTCATGGCCAGGTGCGTTGGCTCACGCCTATAATCCCAGCACTGTGGGAGGCCGAGGTGAGAGGACTGCCTGAGCCCGCGGATTCAAGACCAGCCTGGGCAACTTGGCGAGACGTCGTCTCTACAATAAATAAAAAAATTAGCAGGGAATGGTGGCTCGTGCCTGTAGTTCCAGCTACTTGGAAGGCTGAGGCGGAAGGATCGCCTGAGCCCAGCAGGTTGAGGCTGCGGTGGCCAGGAGTGTGCCACTGCCCTTCAGCCTTGGTGACAGAGACTCCAACTCAAAAAAAAAAGATAATCCACAAAATGGTTCTTAATAACTTGGCCCCCAATTCTCCTGTGTCAAAAATCACACAGTATTCTAACCTGGACCAATCACCTAGTATATTTCTAGAATTGCCTCTGACTCTATTACCTGATATATTGGCTTATATTTTTCTCTAATTAGTCTAATTTCTTTTGAAACCCTAATTTCATTTAGGTATTAGCCTCATTAACCACTTAATTTAAATAATTCTCTGTGGATCCAATATATTTATATTTATTTACATATATATTTTATAATATATAGGTTTGAGAGAAAAAGTTATAGATTCTGTTCCTTGATATAACTGTACATAAATGTCTAAATGTCCAGGTTTCCATATGCTCCCCAAACCCAAATATCAATTTTTAACAATTACTTCTATGGGAGATTTATTTTGCATGAAAATGATACATAGGAAAAAAATATCCAACTCTGACATAGATGCCTAGGTTAATATATAGTTAATTTTACATATAGTTTTCTGTAACCTGTTTCAGAAGCTCTAAGAGATTATTAAATTGTAACTGAGATTAACACGCATTTTCTCAAAATGCTTCATACCTCTGTCCAGAGACCCATATGGAGATTTTCCCATGAATATTCTTTTTCCCTTGGGGCTGCTGTAAGTAGGTGAGTACTAAATGCTGCCATTTGCTTGGGAGGAAAATATTCTCCTGTGACTCAGCCTGCGCTAGTAAAACAGCTTTCATGTCATCATTTGAATCCATGCACACACTAAAAAAGAGAAACGGCACTGGCTTAAAACATGAAAATTCTAACCTCAGTATTTAACACATTAGTAGCAACCAAAATTCTAAATATCTAATTAAAATAAAAATTTGTGCTTTAAAAAAAATTACTTGAAAAGTAATTTTATACCATAATCTACTTAGTTATGTTATTATATTATTACTTAGACTCATGAACTAAAAGAGATTAGGATCATTGACTAGTGTTCACAATTTAGGCAATCATTTTCAAAATTCAGTTTGTAAAAAACCATTATTACTTAGAGTCGTTAACTTTTTAGAAATTACAAGCCGGGTTCGGTGGCTCAGCCTGTAATCCTGCGCCTTTGGGAGGCTGAGGTGAGTGGATTGCCTGAGCCCGCGGGTTCGAGACCCGCCTGGGCAGCGAGACCTCATCTCTACAATAAATCAAAAAATCAGCCAGGCGTAGTAGTGCATGCTACCAAGCATGTAATTCCGGCTACTCGGAAGGCTGAGGCGGAAGGATCGCCGGAGCCCAGCAGGTCGAGGCTACGGTGGCCAGGAGTGGCCACTGCACTCCAGTCTGGGCGACAGAGTGAGACTCCAACTCAAAAAAGAAAAAGAAATTACAGCGTAATACTTCATAAAAAATTAATACATATTATACATAAATGTCTAAATACCAGAATATATTGGAAGCCTAACCTGCTTTGAGGAACCATGGACAAAATGAGAATGTTTATAAATGTAACGTTTACAACATTTACAAAACATATATTCCTAAGTAATGTTTGTTTAGATTTGAGTTTTATACCAATAGTATCATACTATTCATACTTACTCAATACAAATAAAAGACTTGTATTATACTACTTAATACAGAAGAGGAAAAAAGAACAAGATAGCAAGGAGAAACCATGCCAATTAGATAAAGGCTATTAAGTATGTAAACTACACAGAAAATATCTATGACTGACATTTTAAGACCACTGCAATCAGAAAGAATATTTTCAAGAATAAAACTTCAAAAAGAATTTGACCTAAAATCGAATAGAAAAATAACATAATCTATTTTACACTTTGCAGATTTTGGGGAAGAACAATATTCTGTTATAAAAGTGACATTAATAATGGTAGAATGGTATTCTACAGTAGAAAATCTCTTTTTTAAATAAGATTTTAATTTTGCTATAATGATTTTTACTACTAGATTTCACATGAATGTCTCTTACACAAGTCATTTAAATACATGATCTATTTGTGGTGAGTAAAGGATAATCAATACCGAAAGATAAAAGTGCCATTGTGAGGATCAGCCCACACTTGGATCATCAACGCTTTGGATCCCAGTGAAATTATATGAATACATCCTTCTTCTATGAGTCTCTCACCAGGATTTATGTACTCTGCACCTTCTGGTCTGTCACTCTCTAATGGAAAAAGATGTTAGAATAATCAGTAAAATGGTTCATAAAAACTGAGTGGAAAAGTGAATTTAGAATAATATAAAGCAATATAATACAGTTTCTCAGGTAACTGTGGATATTTATTCATTTTATAAAAGACTGCTTATATTGACATTGCCCTCCCTCATTAAAATATGAGAAAGCTGCCGCGCGTAGTAGCTCAAGCCAGTAATCCCAGCACTTTGGAAGGCCAAGGCGAGAGGATTGCCTGAGTCCAGTGGTTCAAGACCAGCCTGAGCAACTTGGTGAGACCTCTTCTCTACAATAAATCAAAAAATTAGCCAGGCATGGTAGTGCATGCCTGTAGTTCCAGCTACTAGGAAGGCTGAGGTGGAAGGATGGCCTGAGCCCAGCAGGTCGAGGCTGCAGTGGCCGAGAGTGTGCCACTGCACTCCAGCCTGGGCAACAGAGTGAAACTCTGACTCAAAAAAAAAAAAAAAAGAGGAAGAAATCTGCATAGCTTATAGTATAACAGCAATGTTGAAGCTTTGAATTAAATACAGGTAGGTTTAAATCCCTTTCCATCACTCACCAGCTATACAACTTGGTCATATTGCTAAAGTTTATCTAGAAATACAGATAATGTGAGCACTTACTGACTTGTTAAGATTAAAAATAGAAAGAGCTGAGTAAAGTGATGCATGTATAGAAATCACTCAATGCACGTTAGATAGCATCAGCATCAATACTATCACATATACAGCTATTGGTCCTTAGATGGCAAAACTCAATGCGTAAAAGAAAATTCTATAATTAATTGAAACATTAAAAATTATCTGCTGAGATATAAAGAAAATGTGCCTGTGGAAAAAATGGATTCAGAACTCTAACTGTGGATATCAAGTGACATCTCCCACCACTTCAACCTTGTCAGTGTCATTATTTTCCTTTCTATCCATAGGTCGGGAGAAACCAGACACTAATGAAGGCCTGGCATCCTAAAACAGAGGCTCCAGTGGATGGGCAACATGCGTGGAAGGAAGAGCTATTGGCCTGCTCTTCCATGGACATAAAAACCAAACATCGTCTCATCCAGTCATTTCATTCATTCCATGGACCCTAAGAATTATCCTTCCTACTTTACTTCTCATCAGTATAAGCTAATGTTTAATGAACAATTTCTTTCTGCTCTAGTCATATGAGGAACAAGATGCAGTTTCATAACAACAGACAATGACAACTCCTAAAGGGGGTAGGGAGGGGGTAAGGGTTGAAAAACCACCCATTGGATACCATGCCTGCCACTTGGATGATGGATTTAACAGAAACTCAGACCTCACCAACACAATATTCCTATGTAAAAACATATCCTTTGAATCAAGAGAGGGAGGGAGGGAGGAAAAAGAAAGGAAAGGAAAAAAAGAAAAGTTGTAGTTTCATAGCAGTATAATAGCAATTCTCATTAGAGAAATAAAGAGAATAAAATTTATTCTAACTCTGGAGAATGGCTGATACATTTAAACATTCTGTGCCAGGAACTGGGAGAAGGCCACTAAGGTAAGACACAGCATGAGAAGGACAGCTTGAAATAAAAGAGAGAAAGGGGATGAAATAGGGGCTGACTAACAGGGACTGGGAAACAGGTAGCAGACAGAAAACTGGCTATAGGGTTTTATCCTTTCCTTTTGTAACATCAGGAGCTGGGAATGGCATCAGGAAAGACAGGCAAATGGGGCTGATGAACCAGCAGAAGGTGTATATGTGGCATACCGCCTACTTCCATAAAGATAAAAGTACAGAAGGAAATGGAGATTCAAGGCTATCTGATAACTCAGGATTTTGTAAGTCGGGACTTACCACCACTAAGAAAGGCATTTAAGGTCTGAAGAACACGTTAAGAGTGAGAACAGCACTATATTCTTAATGCTCAGACATAACTGCCATCCAAAGAATCATTATGTACAAATCAAATAACCCTATCATCATACCTGTGCCATCCAAACTGTTATTTCGCATACTCAACAATTTGTTTCTTTTCTTTATCTTTTTTCCTTTCTCTGTGGTACTCTCAGCTTTATGGATGTACTCCACATTAAACCACAGTGAAACACTGAAACCTTCGGACAGGTGTGGCCAGCAATTTTGCCCCAGTAATGGCAGGTGGATGGGGGCTATGTGCCAAGATGAAAGCAGCCGATGGGGGAAACTTTCTCTCTCAGCCTCTTTCTTGCTCCGTGAAACTCGTGCTCGTCTCAATAGTACCATAGCCTTACTGTTGAGAATCCCGGGATACTTTTGTGATGAAATACCATTGCTTAAATTTGGAGTATGCAGTAAAGGGAAGGTTAGATACTGTGAAGGGCTCATAGTAATATCACTTTCAATAATTTTCAGAATACCCAGAAGAAGAATTTTCTAGAAAAAATAAAAGCACATGAAATTGTATGATTGTGTAACAAGGTACATAATAATCTTGAAACCCAGGTTATAAATGAAAAGGCACACATACCCATACATATAAGCATTCCTTTTAAAATATCTTTCTATCTCCCACATCTTTGAAATTTTCATTTTTGTATAGTTGAGATAAAGTATGAAACAGACATATAAAATAAAATCTGATATTGATTATAATAATGAAAAATATACTCAGATGAACAGGAGAATTGCATAAATATACAGCCACTTCTCAATGATCTACACTAGTGGATAATAATTCTTTTGAAAAAATAATCCCTGAGACAGTTATAATTATTCATAATTAAGTCCTCTTCAGTAACTAAAATTGCTTAAGCACAAAGACTAGGGGTGGGTAGGTTAAAAAGACTATGATCCCAATGATATGCCTGGTTAGTCAAAATCAAAATGAAATGGTTAAAATAGGTACAAATAATTGAGTACTTCACATGTAATAATATGAAATTGTATAACAACTGCCACATCAAAAGAGCTTAGTCATTTCCAAATAATTTTAAAAATACATTCTGTTAAGACATCAGTAAAAAAATGTAAAAATTATAGCATATTTACTGTACAAGGAGATTTCTCCAGAAATATTCTCAAAAGAAGGATTAGCTCTTCTGAACTTGTTCTTGAACTCATCAAAGATACCAAAAGATCCACCAATACTCTCTGGCAGGCTAAATTACAGAAAGAGAGGAAAAAATTAAAGCTAGTACATAATTAAAGGAACTGAATAAGCAATTTCACTCAAAGAAGTCAAATACTACTATCACATCTTGACTGGATTATAAAAAATCTAGCAGAGTAATCATAAAATTTGCTGAGACAGTAGCAACATAGCTAAATGTAAACCAATCAACCAACTGTCAAAAACAACAAAAAGCACTTTTCTTAAAGACTGACAACCTACAAGTAAACTAAGGCCTTTCTTTAAAAAAGCATAAATCAATACAGTATTTGTTAAATTAAGTCAATATCACTCCCATATCACAAAATAGTCTGTTACCTTCTCATCTTTAAAATGTTTAAATTATAACTATCACTTTCTCTTTTTTTTTTTTTTTGAGTCGAAGTCTCACTCTGTCGCTCAGACTGGAGTGCAGTGGCATGCTCCCGGCTACCACCGCAGCCTCGACCTGCTGGGCTCCGGCAATCTTTCCACCTCAGCCTTCCAAGTAGCTGTAACTACAGGCACGTGCTACCATGCCCAGCTAATTTTTTTGATCTATTGTAGAGATGAGGTCTCGCCAGGTTACCCAGGCGGGTTTCGAACCCTTCGGGCTCAGGCAATTCACTCACCTCGGCCTCCCAAAGCGCGGGATTACAGGCTGAGCCACCAAGCCCGGCCTAACTATCACTGTCTAAGTAAAAATCAGATGACAGGAAATAAAAGTGGAAACAGAGATTACTTCAATACTTAATATCATAAACTACTTAGTTTCAATATTTTCTTTATTCTGTCACAGGTTTAGCATGAAACATAAATGGTAGTACACAAATTCATAGAATTCTTTAGTGAAAAATAATATTTTTATATTTGTAGAGCCCATTATAGCGTTTGAAGTATTTATACATGCATTATCTCAGCTAATCCTCACCAAAAAATAATCTTGATGTAAAATCTGAGATAAGTCTTAAAAGATTTGTAATTTTGGAAAACCTGAAGGATAGAGAATAGAAGTCATGTTTAAGCAACATTTTATAGGCACAATGAGCTGATGCAGAAGTATAATAGTAGGTATATCTGGAAAGACTACTTGCAATGTGACTATAAAATAGCATGGACTTTATCCTATAAATAACACAAATCCATTAAAGATTTCTGAATGGAAAAGTAGCATGATCAAAGTAAAGTGTGTATGCTTAGATTTTATTTCTCACTGTGTACTACTGAAATCACTGCACTAAAGTAAAAGAAAAAACTCGTAACAGCAAAAAAGGGCATTGGGGCACATCGGCAAAGAAATTTTAAAATATTTCTGGAAGATGGAAAAGTAGATGGATAAAAGAGAAAGCTGCAGCTTAGAATTCCTTTGAATTTCAAAGAGTCTCAGAGTAGTGGGAGCCAATCTGTCCACTTAAGGTCTCCAGAGGAAACATGACTGAAAACACAGGGATCAATGAAAGTTCTGCTTGTGAATATTCACCTCTGTCCTGTTTCTCAGGATAGAGCACAGACAGCTCAGTTTTCACTTTTAGGCCCCAAACCTCGTAACTCTTCTTTAAAGAAACAGAATGGTTTACCAGGCAACAATTCAGACATACAGTGGGATGTTAGTATCAGGGCTACTGAGTATGACTGTACAGTCTACAGACTGATCAAACTGCCTAAGCAAAGGGAAAAGTAGACACTAAAATAAAGCCTGACTACTGTTTGCCAAACTATGCATCCTGGTGTTGGGCTGTGTTGCCTGAATGAAGAAAGGGATGCCTTTTACTTAGCCAAAAAGATACTATTTGCTTGCCAAGCTCTTCATGCAGAAGATACATTTTTCTAATGTAGGAAAAGTGCCATGTGGGTAACAGAGGCCTTAATGTTCCCCAAGTAAAGCTCTCTTCATTAAGGTATTTGGGGAGCCTCTAATCATTCACTGGCACATTCACACAAAACTCTTCAACAGAATATCCATTCAGGGAAGAGGCCAAAAAGAAAAACAAATTTGCTTTCACGGTATTAGAGGAAATATCCAACAGCTTTATTAAATATAAATGGGCAAAAAAGTTCATCAAAGATTAGAGAATCAGCAACCTACATGAGTAAAACCAAGATTAAAAAAGAAATTGATAAACTGACCCCAGAGGAAAAAGAAAGAATTTAGGGGATAAACTTTAAGATGTTCATCACTATAACCAAATATATACTAGAAGATATTATATCCTTATATGAAAAAGAACCAGAAAACAAACAAGAAAGAACTCTCAAGCATTAAAATATAATTACCAAAATAAAAAATTGAATAAAAGGTTGGAATGGAATTGATGAAATCTCTCAAAATACAGCACAAAAAGAGAGAAGTAGACAATGTGAGACATATGTACAACATCAATCCAGAAGGCCCAAGATTACAGTTGGAATGTAAGAACAAGAAAAAGAGAACAGAGAATATGGAGGGGAAAAATTATTTTTAAAATAATAAATTTTCATGACCTTGGATTGGATCTTCCTAGATATGACACTAAAAACAAAGCAACAGAAACCAAAATAAGTAAACAGGACTTTTTAAAAAAAAATTTGTGCTTCAAAGTAAGCCATCAAGAAAGTGAAGTGACAATCCAAAGAATGGATGAAAATATTTGTAAACCGTATCTCTGATAAAGAACTTGCACTTAGAATACATTAAAAACTCTTACAACTCAATAATAAATACACAAATTACTAATTTAAAAATGGTAAAGGAATTGAGATAGATATTTCTCCAAAGAAATCCAAAGAAGATCTTAAAAAAAAAAAAAAAAGCCAATAAACACATTGCTATGGTGTGAATGCTTATCCCCTCCAAAACTCATGTTGAAATTTAGTTGCCATTGTGATGATGTTAGGCAGTGGAATGTTTTAAAGGTAACATGGTCATAAGGGCTTTGCCTTCATGCGTGGGATTAATGCCATAATAAAAGGGAGAGCTCAGCTTCCCTTTGTCTCTTTGCCCTTTGACCTTCTGCCCTGTGATGACACAGCAAGAAGGTCCTTGCCAATACTAGCACCTTGATCTTAGACTTTGGTAATTGGTTGTAGAAGCACAAAAGGGGCTAAGACACACAGGAATACATGCTTAACACTGTTAGCCTTCTGGGAAATACTAATCAAAACCAGAATGAGATACCACTTCAAACCCACTAGGATGGATATAATAAAAAAGATTAAAATGACAAGTGTTGGCAAGGATGTGAAGAAATTAGAACTTTCATACACCAAAGGTAAGAATGCAAAATGGTGCAGTTATTTTGGAAAAATTATTAAAGCAAATAATTAAACACAGTTACTATCTGACTCAAAAAAATGAAAAACCATGTTCACACAAAAAGCATGTATAGGAGTGTTCATAGCAGCATTATACATAATAACAAAAAAGCGGAACTGCCCAAATGTCCATCAACTGATGAATGAATAAATAAAATGTGGTATATTCACAAAATGGAATATTATTCAGCCAAAAAAAGAAAAGAAGCGAAAGGGAAAAGTAACTTTACAGTGAAGAAAACTGACAAACACTACTTAATTCAAGTGATCAGGGTCAACATCAACAGTTGTAAAACATATTGATAGTATGTACCCTTCATATGATGTAATGACAATGGCATTTTACTTTTCTCTGATCTTCCTCCCAAAGGCCTATACTCCTAGTGTAATCATGATTTTTGACAAAGAATTCATTTAGTGAGGGAAAAAACAGTCTTTTCAACAAATGGTACTGGGAAAATTGGATACTTACAAGCAAAAAAATGAAACTGGGTCCTTAGATAACATTATATATAAAAATTAACTCAAAATGACTTGAGGACCTAAAGGTAAGAGATAAAATTATAAAACTCTTAGAAAAAAACTTTGGAAGAAAGCTTTATCACATTGGATGTGTCAGTGACTTCTTAGATATGACACCAAAGGTACATAAAAAAAAAAGAAAAACACTGACCAATTGGACATCAAAATGATCGTGTTGTGCATCAAAGGATACTATCAATAGAGTAAAAAATGCAACGCACATAATGGGAGAAAATATTAGCAAATCATATATCTGATAAGGAGTTAATATTGAGACTATATAGAGAACTCCTAAAACTCAACAACAAAAAAAGAAACAACTCAAAAATAAGTAAAGGGCTTGAACAGACATTCCTTCAAACAGGATATACAAATGGCTAATAAGCACAGGAAAAGATGCTTAGTATCACTAAGCTTTAGGGAAATGCAAATCAAAATTACAATGAAATAGCACAATGAGAAAAATATCAGACAAATTCCTTTAGAGAGACATTCTTCAATAGAACCCCTCAGAACTGTCAACATCATCAAAAACAAGGAAAGTCTGAGAAACTGCTACAGCAAAGGTGCCTAAAGAGATAATGCAATTAATTGTAATGTGGTAACCTGGATAGGTTCTTTGAACAAGAAAAAAAAATTAGGTAAAAACTTAAGAAATCTGAATAAATTATAGACTTCCGTTAATAATACTATATCAATATAGGTTCATTAATTATAATATATATCATAAAAAGTTAGATAAATAATAGAGAAAAGTGATCATGGAGGGAATGTGGGAACTCTGTTCAATTTCTCTGTAACCTGTTCAATTTCTCTGTAAATCTAAAGCTGTTCTAAAAAATAAAATCTATTAATAAAAACTAAAAAAAATCCATACAAAATAAAAAATGGAAACAAATGACTAAAAGAGAACAGAAGGGTAGAAATACACTACAACATCAATGAACGTTGTAAACATTATGCTATGTGAAAGAAACCAGTCACAAAAGACCAAAAATTCCATGTACTTGGAAAATATCCAGAAGAGGCAAATCTATAGAGGCAGGAAGTAGATTAATGATAGCCAGGGGCAAGGAAATGTGTATGGGGGAGAGTTAACGGGAAATCGGGAGTAACTACTAAAGGGTACAGGGTTTCTCTTTTATTATTTTATCTTAAAGATGTAGAGTACAATTCAGGATTAGGTACATAAGTGGTCATCATACAGCCTCCTAAGGATCCTCACTTTGCCTGGTTTGGGATCAGGTACCCTTATTGATGTTATGTCCCCCTCCTCTCTCCTGGCAGTGCCCTGCTACGACCAATCCCTTTCTTGTAGTATTGTGAGAACAGTGGTACTCAGTTCTTTGTTTCTGTGATAGATCACTGAGTATGATTGACTCTTAATCCATCCATGTTGCTGCGAAATCCATAATTGTCCTTCTTTATGGCTGCATAATATTCTATCATGTATATGCACCACATTTAAAAAATCTAGTCCACTTTCAGTGCGCAGCACAGCTGATTCCATGCTTTTGCTGCTGTGAATAGTGCTGCAATAAACATATGTCCACAGGTATCTTTTTTGTAGAATGATTTGAGTTTCTGTGGGTATATTCCCAGAAGGGGGGTTACTGGGTCATATGGAAGGTTGATTTTTAGATCTTTTAGGAATCGCCACACTGTTTTCCACAGAGGTTGTACACCAAAAGTGTAGATACAGTCCCTTTTCTCCACATCCTCTCCAGCATATATTGTTCTTTGAGTTACTAATGAGGGCCAGCCTGACTGGAGTTAGGTGGTATCTCAGTGCAGTTTTGATTTGCATGTCTTTGATGATTAGTGAGGCTGAGCATTTTTTCATGTATCTGTTGGTTGCTCCTTTGTCTTCTTTTGAGAAATGTCTATTCATATCTTTTGCCCACTTTTTAATAGGGCTGTTTGTTTTTTTCCTTTCAGCATGTCTGAACTCCTTGTAGATCCTAGATGTTAGGCCTTTGTTAGATATTCAGTTGGCAAATGTTTTTTCCCATCCTGTGGGCTGTTTCCCCACTCCCTTGACGGTTTCTTCTGCGTTGCAGAAGCTTATCACTTTGATGAGGTCCCACTTGTCTATCTTATCTCTTATGGCATGGGCTGCTGGGGTTTTGAACAGGAGTTGGTTGCCCATTCCAATTTCTGTAGGGGTGTCTCCTGTATTTTCTAAGATTTTTTTTTTCTTTTGACAGCGATGAAATATTCTAAAATTGATTGTGGTGATGGTTGCACAACTGTAAGTATACTAAAAAACACTTAAGGGCGAGCGAGGTGGCCCATGCCTATAATCCCAGCACTTTGAGAGGTCGAGATGAGAGGATTGCCTGAGCCCATGGGTTCGAGACCAGTCTGGGCAACTTGACGAGACCTCATCTCTACCATATATCAAAAAATTAGCTGGGTGTAGTGGCTCATGCCTGTAGTCTCAACTACTTGGAAGGCTGAGGTGGAAGGATTGACTGAGTCCAGCAGGTCGAGGCTGTAGTGGGGCCGAGAGCATGCCGCTACACTCCAGCTTAGGCAACAGAGTTAGACTTCGACTCAAGAAAAAGAAAAAAGAACAAAAAACACTTACTGTACACTTTTAATGAATGAGTTGTATAATATGTAAGCTACACCCCTATAAAGCTGTTATTTAACAATAATGGAATAGAATTTCTCAGAGTTAAGATGGAAATAAGTCTCTAGATCATAGGTTTACAGAGTGCCTAGCACAAATAATAAAATATACCTATATGTTAAATAAGTAAATGGGGAAGAGAAAGTTTTCCCTTACAGTACAATCCCAGTTAACAAATAATAGATGGAAATAGAAAACACTATTTAGTAAATGCCACAGAATTGTTTCAGTCAAGAGTCATGAATGGATGCCAAAATTAGAAGTACAGAGTGTGATGATAAAAAGGATATTTAGTCATAAGTTATTTCTCCACGAGATACTTATTAATTAGAAAGGGAAAATAGTAAGTTTATAATGGAAAATCTGGCAGATACCACCTTAACCACATGATCAAAGTTAAAATCATCAGTAGATCTAGATATCATAAATCCTTTGATATAATGTACTCAGAGAGATCCAATACCACTTCTGATTATTTCTGCCAAAATGTATAACTTGAACTTCATCTTGAGGAAACATCAGACAAACCCAAATTAACATTTTGTGTATATTAGCCTTAATTGTCCAACTAAAATTTAGGCTTCTTTTGGTTAGAAACCATATTATACACTTATTATGAATTTTTCAAATGTTTGAGGAAGTACTAAGTAGAGAATAGACAATCAATATCAGATATGGCAGCAACATAGTGTTTAGACTGGGTTACAGTCTCCACAATATCACTTCAATGAATAGGACTCTGAACAACTCAATCCCTTGGAATCTAAATTTTCCTCTTCATAAAGATATTTACACTATGTCTATTTTATTGGGTGGATCTGAGGAACAAATGAGACAATGCATATAAAAATATTTGTGAAATCATAGAGCACTATGCTAATGGAAGCCATTCCTATCAACTCTTCACATAACAAAATAATTTCAAAACTATTGTTTAAAACTAAGTTTCAACTCACCATGAAAATCAGAATCAGCTTGTGTTAAAATACTCAAAAATCCTCCTAAAAGACTTTTCACGGTTCCCTGAAGATAAAAATAATGAAGTATAATAAATTTCTTATCTCACAGAAGCATGAAGAAACTGTAATGTCATAACAAATTATTTGATTGTGGAAGTCTACTATATATACATGTATTTGTGTATTTTTAAATGACTGGGAAGAATACTATGTGTAGGATTACACACAGTTCTAATTTACTTCTTATACTGTTTTCGAATTTTCTAATTTTCCAAAACAATGAGCACATATAAAATTAAATATAATTCTTAAAATATTGTTCATTCTCAGAAATATATGAGAATTTGTTATACGTCAGCCAATGACAACATTAATTTTTATGATATTCTAGATAAGTATGAAATTAGAAGATCTTGGTATACCACTTGTAGGTAAAAACACACTTAAGGTACTATAAAAGTCAAATAATTATCTAAAATAATTCTCAGACACATAAGTTGGGTTACACATAAGTAGATATGTTATTAGGACATACATCTGATAAATATTGATCACATTTAACTAAATACATCTTTTACCTGTTGCATGAGCAGAAAAATATTCTTTTCTTTCTGCCTAATAATTTTCAAAAAACTCTCAAATACATGGGCAAGTACATCAAGTTTGGCTTTACTAGCAGAAAGCAAATTTAATTCCAGCATACAGATCTCAGGATATATTATTTCCCCTTGAGTAAGGTTTTCGATTAAGTCATTTGGACTGCTTGATGCACTGAAACATTCTGTTTCAGACTTTAAGTCTACCCCTGAAAAGGGAAAAAGAAAAGATTATTTTTATTCTCTAAACACTATCTCAAATTTTGTTCATCATTTAGAAAATCTAGTAGCAAAACGCTATTTAGAAGATGCTCATAAGGGAAGATGCTCACAATACCTTTCCCTACAACATGACTTCTGATTATAATATGCATCCTGAATAATCAGTCTTATGAATAGCTTTAAAAGTAATTTTGATCTTCAACAGAACTATAAATATTAGCAACGGTAATTTTTATAGACCTGTAATACAGATTTAACACATCTCTCAGATACAACTTTCTGACCCCAAAACACCTAAATCACAAGGTAGGTGTGTTTTGTAGGTAAAAGTTCAATTTGCCTGTCCATGTCTCTGTGAAAACAGTAGGCTTGGTTATTGGTTGCATAAATTCTAGACTTTGTCATATGACTTCATAAGTGAGAAATAGTCTGTGTTACTGAATACCGCATTTTGGAAAATTTGACTAATATGATCTTAAGACTGCTGTACTCTGCAAAAAAATGCTCATATAATTAAGAAATTTATAAATTTCTACCTACACCAGAATTCTTTCAGTCGATATCTACTTGGCAAACATAAAAAGAAGGAATCCATGATTATAAAATCAAACCTGTACTATGCTAAACTGTACTATAATAAAATCATCATCAAACCAGTATGTTTGCAAAAAGTACCAACCATGGGTCCATCGAGCCCTTTAAGTAAGTTATCAGTGAGTATTCCCATTCACTGGATGAGAAAGAGAAAACTGACTGTGAGGAAGATAAACTACTATAAGGTTAGCAGTACTGGGATATTCATAAGGCCAGCATATAAAAAGATGGAGCCTTCCCAGAGGTCTCCTGGCTTGAATCAATCCATCTTTCCCATCCCACCCAAGTTTTAAGTTGAAGACAAAGGATCGTATGCAATGTAGTCCCATCCTAAGAACAAGTTGGACTGTGATAAACTAAGAAGAAATCTATGCTTCGGCATACTTGAAAGATGTCACAGAAAGATATCTGCATTCCTTATGTTATTTATTCTTTGTAACAAGCTGCTGGAATGTTCCTCCTGCCAGTGTTTGCCTGTTTAGCTTTTTTAAATTTAGGCCTCAATATAAAACATCACCTCTTCAGAAAGGACTTCCTTTACCACTCAATCACTATTAAATCACCCGGTTTTATTTTCTCATACTATTTATTGCTGATGTTTATCTTTCACACTAGGATATATATGAAAGGAGGGACTTTGTCCTTCACACCATGTTCTTGGGCAATTAGACAATGTTCATGACAACAAAGTTTATCTCATTGTGGCATATACAAATGCCAGAATGTGTTGTGAAGATCACATAAAATAATAATACAATCCACTGTTTAAATTGCAAGGCAATACAAAATTCTAAAGCGGTTTATTATGAATGACTTTGCTATGTAACAATCTGACTTGCAGATCCCATCACAAGCACTTCAGTGACATTTTACCATCATCCCAGGTTTCGTCATCCTCAGGATTGCTCTCGCTGTCTGCTTCATAACCTTCTTCTTCAACTAAAAGTTTAAAATTACAATACTGAGAATCCTCAGCATCTTCTGAAAAATCACCAGGTTGGGACGACAATTCTTCCTCAGACTGATGACTCTATAAATAAGTGTAATTCAAAGGTAAAAGTTGTAACATATACCCATTATTATTAATAAAATTTTATTACTTAAAAGTTGTTACCAACAGCTTTAATATTTTCTTGAGGAAACAAACTTAGCAATCAATATTAATCATTATTAAGAAATTCATTCAGTAAAATTTCCCAGAACCTCTCAAACAACTTGCCACTTCAAAAAAGGGGAGTTTCTAACCGTAAACTATAGGTTGTTTCAGCTTTACTGAAAAATAAATATATTTAAGAAATTTAATTCCAGTTATACAATAGGAAATGACTAAAAGCCACCAAGATGTGAAATTATACATTACATAACTTAATGCTAAAAAATACAGTTTTACACACTTGTTAATAAAAATATTTTTCATAAGGACTTTATAAATGAAATATTTCATAAATTAGATGACTAGAGGAGTAATGACAGTTTTTCAAAGAGATTAATTTAAAGATTTCATAATGCAACTGTATATATAAAAGCATCTCAGAAATCAAGAGTTCCAGCATTAACTTCCTGTGTAATACTTTGTGGCAAGAAATTTTTCTTTTCTTACAAAAATGTTACCAATACATTCATTTTAGAAAATATTTTCACCTAAAGAAGCTCAGAGTACTTTAACTATTACAGCATCAATAAAAGAATAAAGTAGATATTTTAATGTTTTACAGTTAACCAATTGATTCAGTATGATATGAAGATATTAATTTCTATTTCATAAGTCTTTATGAAAACAGTAACATTACATATATGGCTATACCAAGGAGTTAAAAGAGAAGTTATATAAAGGACAAGTGACAATTAATTAAAGGTAAAATAAATGCAAAATGAGAGGAAAATGAACTAAGTAGGCACTACAAAGTTTAAGGAAAAGATTTAAACACTTAAAAAAAAATGTTAACCCAAATACTAAAACAACGTGATTGCTATTTTCTGTGTGAGTACTAGTACTTTTTATGCTGAGTGATTTAAAATTAAAGTGAATAGAGAGTTCTGGAAATATAAGCTGCACCAACACAAGAGTAGGTAGGATAGGTAAATCATCAACCATCCCTGAATTACTATTTAATAACCTGTTAGCTATATATAAGACATGTCAAATCAACTAATACATTTGTCTTTACTGGGCAAAATTCCAGAAATTTAAGGCCAGCATATAAAAAGATGGAGCCTTCCATTAGTTAGTTATATATAAGACATGTTAGTTATATATAAGACATGTCAAATCAACTAACACATTTGTCTTAGATGAAGAAAAGCATAACATATTGCTCCCTGTTTTATTTGAGATAGGGCACTGACAAAATATTGTCTATCCCATCATATGTCCATCATATCCATTTGGTCCATATGACCAAATCCTGGTCCATATATTCTAACTACATTCATCAGTGTCCCAGTCCCATCCACACACCTCTGCCTCTACTAGTCATACCCAAATTACACAAACTGTATGTTATTCATACCTTCTCAATCATAGCATCATTATGTTCAAAATCTGCTGAATGATTCCCCAGGGCAACTCGAAGCAGAGCATCAAATAAAGGCTTTGCTAATTTTGTTTCAGTCACTTTTGACAGGGAAAGATGGTCCCTCATTTCAAACAATATATTTTCCACAGACAAGTTCTAAGGTAAAATAAAAAAAGTCTATGAATATTAATATAATGCTTTTTAAAAACTAGTGAACAAAAAATGATAAATTAATATTTACTTACATATAAAGCTAGTCCATCTATTTGCAGTTAATATGAACGTAAAATGACTGCACAAATATCTAGCTCTTATACAAATATCCTCTTAATAAAAATAACATTTAAAAAATTTATCAGATACTTTGCTCATCTTATTTGGTTTTGATTACAGCATAGTGAACAATGGCAGAAAACGAGGCTTAGCAAAAAAGTAAAAGATTGGGAATAATTTTGTAGGCTATGTTAAGGAGTGTGAGCAATGTGGAAGCATCAAGATTTTTTAGATATGAGGCAATATGAAGGCTGGAGCTGGAGTAGGAAGAGCCTGTTGGTTGACAGGAGAGCTCTGCCACATTCCAAGGTCCCTAGATTCCTTTTTTGTTAAGAAGTGCTCTCAGGAGAACACTTGCAAGGGAAAGCAGAAGAGGCCAGGGAAGGATCCAGACAAAGATGTGGTTTCAGAAGTCTAGTCTCAGCCTCGTTCCTGGAAGCTCTGGAACCTGAAGTGCACCAAAGAGACTGTCCCCACCCCTCAGAGCCACATCCATCCGCCATTAGCTATAAGCATCCTTCCCAGGCATCTCCCATCAGACAAGGGAAGATGGGTGCTGATGCAGCCGATGGCAATGGGTGCATCCATTTCATAAAGGGGATCTGGACAGGGCATCCAACAACATCACACCAAGATTGACATCTTCGAACTTTGAAACACAATATCCATCATTATTCATCTGACACTTAAGCATAAACTTTTTCACATGGGGTTTTGCATTCCAAACTAAATGGTGAGCATCTTCAGGGTAAAAACTGGGTCATGTTCTTTGTGTCTTCCACAGTTACCTGGTACTGTGCTAAGCATATAGAAGCTTCTCAAAATGTAAAATCTTTGGAAAAACAAAACAACAATAGTACTAAGTTAGAATCTTAAAAACAGACATAGATTACACAAGAGCTAGACTAAAGACAAGGTATTACCTGATTAGATAACTCCAATTCCACCTTCTGTTGACTAGTCCTGGCGCTGTGAAGACAAATGGCCAGAAGGGCCTCTAAAAGTCGTATGCTCTGAAGTGAGGCATCACTTTCTTGGCTTGTAAATACCTTGGCTTCCTCAGGAGCAGCTCCAGTAGCCGAAATCTGTTCCACATTTAGGGAAGAACCAGGCTGTGACTCTAATTTTCCTAAACTGTCTGTGCTCTTTTTTAGACTACTCATTTCTGATGATGTGAGGTCACTTTTTACAGTTAAAGATAATAAATCTTCCTTCACAGTTATCTCAGGTTGAGAAATTCTGCTTAAATCCTGGTTTTCACTTATAGTTGTATCTCTCTCCTTTTTTCCTTGCTCCTCTTCATTACTTTTGAATAGTTTTTGTATTATCATAAATATTAATTTATGGCACACTCGGAAACCACCAAGCCTATAAAACTGTTTCTGGAAGACTGAACTCAACATGTAGATCCAACGACACATAGACCAAATGTCTGCTGCTTGGTGCATATGTTCGGGAGAAGGCAAGACAAGGCTCTCAAGAGATAAACATGGCAGCATATGACTTAAAGGCTCACTGGCTGTGCTGTCATAGCCAGAAGTATCTTCTGAATCATTGGCTGGCTCTCTATCAGACTCTGCTTCTTTACTTACACATAAAAATGCCACACAGAGGAACAGGTTTATTGTGTTGATATGAATATCCTGGTTAACAGTCTTCTGTTTCTTTGGATAAGCTTCTTTGAGGCTAGCATAAAATTTGCTGAGACTTTGAGAAGAATCTGAATAAGCCTGCTGGTTAGGAAAAGAAGTACCTACATTTACAGAGGACAAGTCCTTCTGTTCAATGTCTATCCCATCAATACCTGGAATTGAAGCATCTTTCTGTTGTTCCCCTAGGCTGATTATCAGAGTTTCAAAGGCTTTTAGGGAATGACTTCGAATACCATTTAAGTAATTTAATTCGATTATTTGATTTACTCCATTACAACTTAAAAACAAATCTCTTATTACCCTGTAAAAGAAAAAAAACACAAGATTTTACATATAGAAACATCATTTATAAATAAGTACATGTAGTATGTAATATGTCATTACTGAATATAGGATATACTAAACACTACTTAATTGGATTTATCAATTATCTGGCTAAAGTTCTTAGTTGCATATGATCAGACCCTCAAATTACTCTCTAATTACTCTCACGTCCATCTCTAAACACTCCATATGTGGCACTGGCAGTATTTACAAAGAAAAGATTACATGTGTCTCAAATTAAATGAAACAACTCAGGGAAGAATATTTTCTCCAAATGGAAAATCCTGTATAAATTCTAACCACCACAACCACCACTACACTGAGGGCAGGAAGCTATTTTGTCTGTTCATTTTTCTGCCTGCCTGATGGTTCCTTTAGGACTTTTTATTTGTTTCAAATCCGCACCATATGAAAGGAAAGAACCAAATCACAGAGCTGGAAATCTTCAGAAGTTTCAGCATCATATGCGATCCCTGCAGGGTCTCTTCTTATTTGGCTCACTGGCGTAAATACTAATAAATGTTTTCAGCTATGGCTCTGGTGAGACTTGTGTCTAGATCGTTGGAATCTTAGTAATAACTTTGATATAAGTCAGCCAGGTGATTCTTAGCCCTTATTTCACAAAGATCCAGGTTGTCCAAAAACATGCCAGAGTTTCAAAACTTTCAAATCAGTCAGTTCTATTTAAATAATGTCAGAATGTCAGAAATATGTCTAAAAGACTGTAAGGCAATGATTTAACATCAATATTAGTTTTAAAGTAGTTGTACTAAGATGGACAAAAAAATGCCACGCGTGGAGATAATAATGATAGGTTATATTTTTCAATGAGTTTTAAAATGGTAAATGCATTAATTTGAAAGGCCAATTCATCTAGCAAGCTTTATTTATAAATTATGTAAGACTTGACAACCACAAAATATAGAAAACTCATTGATAGAATTAAAAGTAATTTTAATTTTTTGCTTATCTGCATTTTTAAATTTTTCTACATGAATTGCTTAGGTAGTAACCATAAATATACACTTGTAAAATAATAATGCCACTGCCTCAATAAATAACTTTTTATATTTGCATATTTTACTTATAAATAAGTGAACATTATTTTCATTTTGTACATTTTGCCAATAAAATATTATAATCACCTTCTCATGTTCCAACATAATCTTTGAAAACATTTTCAATGGCTAATAATATATTCTATAAATATAAAATAATTAATTTAAACTTGCCCTATTTTTTTTTCAGAAATATATCTAAAGTGCTACTGTTCTTTTCACTGATAAATTAAAATTAATGGCTTTATCCTCTCCTCTATAACCAGCTCATTAAAAACAAATAAGTACATACATACATGCATATACAAATAAATGGTTCAAACAAATCTAACCAGAAATGGAAAACTTTTTTGTTGATAAACTAAAATGAAATTCTAGGAAAGAATGAAGAGTAAATACAATTACACTACTGAAGATTTCAGGACTAGAAGTTCAAATGCCATTCTGTATTACTCATTCAAAAGCATCCAATAAGAAAAAAATATCTACACACACACACACACACACACACACATACACACACACACATACAAACCTGGATTTAAGCAGGATAGGCAGAGTTTTTAAATAAATCTGAAGTACTTCCTGAGGCAAGCACTGGTTATGAAGGCTACACACATGAGTTCGAGCTGAAGTAACGTTTAGGTGTTGACAATGATGTGCTAATTCAACTCCTCTTTGGAGCACAGGATTAAAGATGTAATTATATAACTTCCACTGAACAACTACATTGCCTTTCTGGATTAAATTGCAAATGTGATTTGCAATCTGTATACTATGTAATCTATCTTCTTCAAAAACAAAGTTCTGATAAGCCTTTAAAGCATCCCATTTCCACAACAAGTCTTCAGATCCACTGCTGGGCAGGATGCCTTGAAATCTGTAAGAAGGACTGAGTAAACTTGAGGAAGGTTCAGCATCACATGAGTGTCCCTGAAGTGTCTCTTCTAACTTGGCTAGTTGGTCAGAGTCAACAGTACAAATATTGCAAGCTGCTTTTTTAATTTTTTGCGATATCTCTGCTCCTCCTAACTGATCCAAAATAAGTTTGTTAAGGATATTCAATATATGCTGCTGAAAATTTTTCAGTGCTGGCGACTTAAAAGCATGGAGCAAAGGAATGATTACAGATTTGGGATCCATACAACAGCATATTCCGACGTTATGGACACCTGACAGAATCTGGACGCAAGTGCTGCTCGAAGAAGCCTGCTGCAGCAAACGCAAGCACTGATGAGCACACACTGCAATACAGCAGCATCGCTCCGGATAGTACACATCTCCATCTGCAGTCTCTTCAAATGGGTTTTTGGAAACCTGGCTTTTAAAAGCTGAAACCAGAAGACCTGAGAGATCTCGGTGATGATGCATAAAATGGGAATATTCACAACGCCTGTGTCTTTTTCTTGTACACATCGAATGATGAAGTTGCTCTGATTTCACTTTTTTGACAGTGCTCATTATTTTCATCACGCTACTTACTAGGGCTTTCAAGTGTTCTGAGGCCTCGGGAGGAACACCAACTCTTGAAACCAGCCATTCCATTTGAAGAACTGCTGTTTCGAATAAATTGAGTCCATGATGCTGGATAAATTCCTGAACCAAATCCATGGCCTGACTGAAGTAGAAGGGATTTGAAGCTGCACTTTGAAGACAAGAGATCAGAATCTGTAGAACTCCTTCCAGAAGCTCAGGTAAAAGAAGGGCTCTATGACGATACTTGGAAAACACAAAATCTTCCTGAACCTCTTGTAGTGTTTTCTTTTGTCTTGGTGCAAAAGGGTCAGGCTGCTTTTCTAAGCAAGTTCTAATTTTTAAAGCTGCCCTAAGCAATTCGGTTAAATTTTTTCTAAGACTTTCTGGCATCATCTCTGCTATACTAACATCTACTGACATAAGATGCAACACTGTTCGAAAGAGCATCCGTTGAATCAAAGCCACTGGTTCTTCAGTCCAACCTGCAGAAACCACTTGACTCTCTAAGTTGTTGCTTAGATTACAGCAGTCCCCAAAGCCTGCTAAGAATTCAGTCAGTGTGGGTACTACACTGGCTGCTAGAGCAGAATTATGATTCAAAGTAATATCAAACTTACAAACTTTTTCTAATAAAGATAACAAAACATGACACAAGTCAAATGGAGAATTGTTCATGTTACTGATAACAGACAAGGCAGCCGTCTCACTTAAAATGTCAGCGTTTGACTCCTGTCTTGGAATACTCTCTCTGGAATTTTCCAAAGCCATGGTATCAGGAGGAGTCTGTTCTTCTTTGGTTGCTAAGTGGTCAAGTTTAGCCGTAGGGTGGTCTTCTTTAGGAAACTGTGATACACAATGCTGCAGCAGATGGGGCCTTCTATGCTTATTCATTGCTATGCTCTTTTCATCCGAATTGGCTTCTGAATCCGAGGTGGAGAGCTGTGTCTTTCTTGCATCTTTTATAGAATAACGGTGGGTAATTTTACGTTGTCGTCTGCTTTTTCGAAAGATGTTTACTTTTGCAGAAACCTGACCAGACAGAGTACCTCCTTCTAAATGTAATTTTTCCTGAGTAGATTTTTGTGAATTTGAGTTCTTTTCTTTGGTCAGGATTATATCAGCTGAGAGTGGTAGATCAAAATCTAATGAAATAAAGAAAGAAGACTTAGAATAGCTCAATGTTTTAAAAATTCAATTTGTATAGGTGACAACTCCCTTAGTTGCCACCCACTTCAGGAGTTTATCCTCAGTATATTTCTGCTACAGGGCTGATTCATTTCAGTTATGTTATGTCTCTGAGTTACTTTCTCCCAACTTATCCTCACTCTAAGAACACCAGGTGGTATTGGTTCAAAGGATACAAACTGATATTAAAAATAACAAAGGAGAATAGAATTAAGAAAGTGAATCTGATCTAAAGTCATATATTACTTTAGATCTAACTTCAACATAAGAGATGCTTTAGATTATCTGCTATTTAGTGCTACTGTTCATACCATTTTACAAATCTCCTTCCTTAGTACCACTAATTAAGACACAAACACATATTATATTTCAAAAACAGTATTTAGTTTATAGGCCTGATATAACTTAAGAACTAAAAATTTCCAAAGTTATTTCGAAAGCATGCACTATGCACCAAATGTTTAACTGAAGTTAAAAGAGTTGTTCATTCAAGTTATTCCTCACATGTCTCATGTACTGAACTAGGCACCAGTCATTTCAACACTATTTCAACAACACTATTTCATCCTCAGTGCACAGATAGGTTCTGGAGTGTAATTAACACTCACTAAAAAAATAATTAAATTGGTCTTTCCTTTTGCAATAATATATAAGAAAATCTATGCAAAAGATATAGTTAAAATTTAGAGTAAATAAATAAAAATCTGTAAATAAAAGATTTGTGCTATAACTAACAGAGGAAAACAAGTCAGGTGAGAAGAGGAAAAATTAAAAAGAATTTGACAAATTCCACCCACGCAAATGATGCAGGCAATGAAGACAACCTCCCCAAAAGAGCATTAATCAGATTTCTTAAGTGATTAACAATTTGTGAATTCTTCAAACTCAGAAGAGAATAAAAGCAGAGAGTTAGGGAATCAACAAATAAGCAGGAAAACAATATTACAAGACCTTAGATAACTCCCTAAGGGGTAACTAAAAATGAAATGGAATTCACTAAAAATATAGGCATTAAAATACAATATAGAAGGGCTTTTTTTCTTTTTCTTTTTTTTTGCCTGAGAAATCTTCAAACATTTCACAACTCACATATGACAGAAATGGTCAAAGGTAAAATATTAAAAGTTTCACGTACTATATGTGTGCAATATTTTCAAAATAAAAAATTAAAAATATCTATTGATCTTAGATGGAATAATTCTACTTAGCCTTGAAACAAAACATTACATCAAATTTTTCCTTTAAAGGCAACATTACAAAAACTAAATGAAACACTGTAAAAGTCATTTATAGAGTACTGCTAATAGAAAACCATCTTTACAAGCATAGAAACTTTATTTCTTCCAACTTTTTACTATCCATTTTTCTGATGTTATGCTGCATACCTAAATTTCCTCCTTTTGATAAATGTTCTGCTTCTTCATATATTTTCTAATCATCAATACATTTGAGTAATCCCCTAGGAAGCACCATGATTTTTGTATTATTGAAAGAATTAATTTAGTATATATTCAATCACAATAATAATACTATTCTGAATCAGAAGCTGTGTCAACCATTCAGGCAGGAGTAACTTCTCAATGGAATTTTTTTCCAGTGGAATTCTGATAATGCCAGTGATACGATAAAGAAAAAAAAATACCTGCTGCTTTTTCTTCGTGAACAGGTATCCTCCACACCAGTGGAAGGAGAGACAGAAGAAGAGTCAGGAGTTCTTCTCTACACGTCAATGCCTGCGTCAGAAACAAAAGAATCCTTCATGTTCTAAGAGGATGAGAGACATTCACTCCTAATATCTTGTCTTAAATTGAACAAAAACCCCTTTTTCTTGAAAGGCTGTTTTTGAGAAGCTAAGAATCAGGTTAACCTATCTTAAATCCAGTCAAGCTGTGATACTTTTAAGTTTATAGGCCTTTCCAATGACAGAAGAATGTAAGAATATTTGATGGTATTTAGCACATTCTTGCTGATATTCCCCAAAATAGCTGTTATTACCACCATGCACATCACAAGAATTCCTCACCTATGAAAAAAAAAAAAACTGATTTGCTAGGTGAAAATGAAAAGTTAAGTCCTAAGTTAAGCAAACCAATAACACAAAGTTACTAGAAAAAAGTAAAGTCCTCATGCTGTTAAATGTAAAGCTCAGAGATAACAATTTTTAAAAGAGAAATTGATGTTATTAATAAATAATATATACAATAAGAGAAAGACTTATTAGTGAAGGTAATCCAATACATATTTATTAACTGCACACTATGTTCACAGGACTACTGTCTTACCCTTTCTGGAAGATATGGTCCAAGCCCTGGAGAAGTCCCCTCATTTGGTCCATAAGATACATACATACAAACAGTTAAAGAACAATAGAAGGCATGTAGTATGAGCAGTGGTGGTATAGGTATTCAGTCTAGGAGTTCAGAAAAAGGAGCAATCATTATCAGCTAGAAGTTGGAACTGGATGGGAGGTGGACCTCAAACACCTGGAGCATGAGTGGTCAAGGATTTAATGACAAACCAAGTTTGAAATCTTTCCTTACACCAATCAGTGGGAGGCAGTCAGGGTGACACCATCAGATTTGCTGAACAGAATTGGGGGAAGGGACAGCAGTCAGTACTAGAGACAGGGAACCAATAATCCAGATGAGAGAGATGATGACTATCTCAAGTACAGTGACAACAGAAGTGAAAAGGAGACACATTTGAGAAACTGTGAGGTAGAACTAAAATGACTTGCAGTTGATTATTTATGGGCCTGTGGGAGGAAAGAAAAAGATCTAAAAGGATTCACAGGTTTCTGGTTTAGCCATCGAGGCTAGCAAATGATGTGTTCACCGATACAGGAAATTTAGGAGTGGTATTAGGTGGGGTAAAGATGATGGATTCACATACTGAGTCTGAGATGCCTGTGGGATATATCCAAAGAGAGGGCTTTCCGTAAACACTGAATATATACATCTGGAACTTAAGAAAAAAATGTGAAGTAAATAAAAAGATTTGGGAGACATGAGGGTGGAAGTCAAGAAAATATATGAGATTTCTCAGAATGAGAGTACAGAAAGATAAGAAGAGACTGCTGAGAATGGCACTCTGGAGAATATTTAAAGAATTAACGATGGGCCCTGCTGGAGAGAAGCCAGCAAAAAAGACAGAAAAGTAGCCCTCTCAAAGAGACATACAACCAGAGAAACCAAGGAAGATAGCAGTTGAGCAAAGAGTCAACAGGGACAAACCTGTTGCTCTTTAGCTATGTAAGATGACAGCTGAAAAGCATTTAGCAACTAGAGGGCTGCGGTGACCTTAACAAATACGGTTTTAAGGGTGTGATTAGTTCCATATACTGAAGAGTCAAAGGAAGTGAGAAAGCCAAGTCAGAACCTTCAGACTGTTCCTTCTAGCATCCTAGTTTTGAAAAGACTCAAAAGTCTTTGAAAGTAACGTCTACCCCTCCTTTTCAAAAAGGTTTAGATGCCTCTTCATAACATGATTCCTGTTGACTGTCCGATTTCAGCTCCTACCACCACACCTGAGCCCACCTCACGTGTCCAGCTGGTAAGGGTTTCACCTGGACACCGCTGGTCTCTGTACTCCCCAGTATGACTTCCTTACATACACTATTTCTGCAGTTCTCCTATCCCCATCCTCCCATCTGCCAAACGCCAACTAATTCTTCAGGTTCTAGTTCCCCTCTGGAGAGACTTAATCTAATACCCTGCCCTCGGTAAATTTAGCTTTCATGATTTACTTCCATTCCAGCAACCATTTGCTGAATATGGTTAATGTCTAAATGCCCATCTTCCTCTTTTATTCATTCATCTAGTATTTATTGAGCCCCCTTCTATGGGCCAGGCACTTCAGATGTGGGGGTGAATAAGAAAGACAACATCCATATTCTCATGAGGCCAACATTCTAACAGAGGAGACAGAAAATAATGGACACAAATAAGAACACTTTAGATGGAAAGCTGGGCTATGAAGGAAATTAACCAGGAAAGGGACTGCAGAGTGACAAAAGGAGGCTGTTTTGGATAAGCTCTTTAAGATGGGCCATTTGAGCAGATAACTGACGAGAAAAAGGCATTTATACAAAGATTTGGAGGCGCTCCTAGCAAGTATTTGAAGGCCTAAGAATGGGTTTGGCTTTTTCCATGGAAAGCAAGAAGGCCAGTGTGGCTGGAGTCTATAGCAAGGGGGAGACGAGGCTGGAGGCTGTAGTTTGGACAGGTGAACAGTGTCAGATTTAATGGGGCCTTGGAAGCCATGCAAAGTCGTCTGGACTTGCCTCTAAATATGATGGGAAACTTTCCCTGACAGACTTCCCAGTCCTCTCTCAAGCATGAACTCCAGGGCTCAGGCCCTAATCCTCAGCAATCACCCCCTTTTCTGTCACCCAACACATAGCTGGGTATTCAATAAATGGTCGCTGTGTGAATGACTTTAAATTCTGGGTGCAATGCAAAAAATGGTTCAAAGGGCTCATTTCCATATGATTTACTTCAAAACTAATAAGGCTAAAGATGCCTGGATAACATTTCCAAGTATAGCTCATACTCAGTATACCTCAATATCTTTTTAGTCGCTGGTAAAAATGTACATGGTCTTAAAAAAAAAGGAAGCCAGTTTTAGGCACGACTTCCTGCAGAGTCCTCCTAATCCAAGTCATTACCTTTGGCAGACGAACGAATAGCATTCTAACAGAGCATGCAGAAACCTCGAGGCTCTGTGAAGAAGCACAACAGACACACTGCCCTAACACTGCGGCTCCACAACAGTGCCCTGGCAAATCATCACCACGGCGTGAACAGACACTCCTGCCTCCTGGCCTCGCGTGACGCAGGGTCTGGAACATCCCTCACTCCTTTCCACTTAGCTAAGCCTTCCAAACACCCTGGAGGCCCAGCCACAGCAATGCCTCTTCTGTGACGCTTGTCCTCCACTCCAACCTAAGACTACCGGTCTCCTCTCAGGACTTCCAGCCTGTTGCTGCCATTTCACCAACCAGGTGAGTTCTTATAAACCACGGGCCTTTCAAAAGAATGAGCTCGAAGCAAAGGCAGATTTTTGGTTTTTTTGTCACTTCTACTGGAACTGAAGTCCTGAGGGGAACATCCCTCACTCTCTTGCTGCCCAATATAGCTGTGGAGAAGAGAAGTTCTTTCATTCTTCACATTCAATTACCATAATTTCTAGCAGAATTCAACATCAGAGCAGCTCTCTTGAATCCTCTGGACCTATTACTTTTTTAGGTATTGTAAATTCCCAGATTTATTTATGCTTTCTAGCCCCAAAGTCATAAAATCTTTTTATCTTATTTGTGGGAACCCTGGCAAACTAGAACTTGTAACCTCCTATTTCAAACCAAGCTCTAGTTTTCACCCAATGCCCTAAGTATATACAATAGTCACATACACTACTGGGCTCAAATGAGCCTCCTGCCTCAACCTCCCAAGTAGTTAGGATGACAGGGACGTGCCATCACACTTGGCTAATTTTTTTAATTTTTACTTTTTTTAAAGATGGCTCTTACTATGTTGCCCTAGCTGGTCTTAAACTCTTAGCTCAACAGATTCTCCTACCTCAGCCTCCTGAGTAGCTGGGACTGCATGTGCAAACCAGCATGCCTGGCAAGAAATATATTTTAAGTACCTACCAGATGCCAAGCACTAGCCCTTTTCATAACTATTGTTTAGACTGAGTTTTTAATTAACTGCCTGTCCTAGTCATCCAGAAGTAGAAGTGACAGGATGGGAGAGAATGGGCAAGTGAGCCAGTGGGAAAGGGCTGAGATCTCAAACCAGGCTGATGTCTAGGAAGTTGCAAAGGTAGATGGGCACTGGATCACTGGAGTTCAGCAGCCTCTGGATAACATGCTAAGGAACTTAATCCAGAATGTGACTGGAAAGCTACTGAAGTTATTTTGGTATTTAGATATTATTAGTATTACTTTAAATCTGTATCTCAACATGCTAATTAAATGTAACCTTCCATGCATATGGAAGAATATATGGTATGTGCTATATATATCCTCTATTTCTTGTATTTTATAATTATTTCTAATGTACATATGCATATATGAGGGAGGACCCCCCAAAAATCTAGAATTTATTAATAAAAAATTGTGTATTTATTCTTTTTTTTTTTTTTTGGTTTAAACAACAAACATTTGTTTCTCACAGTTCTGAAGGCTGGAAAGTTCAAAATCAAGATGCTGGCAGATTTTGTTCATGGTGAGAACCCTATTCCTGGCTTGTAGAGACTGTCTTCACATAGTGGAGAAAAAGTATTCTAACATGTTTAACTTCAGTCACCTTCAAAGTACTCTCTGTTTGATGCAATATACCTATCAAGACGCTTTATCCACTGCTCAAAACAGTTTTGGAACTTGTCAATTTTGATGCCTTTTAGCACTTCTGGCTTTTGTTTCACCTCTTCCACGTGGGCAAACATTTCCCTTTGAGGACTTTTTTCAACCAAGGAGACCAAAAAAAGTTGCTCAGGGCAAGACTGGGTGACTAGGGAGGGTGGGGTATCAGGTTCATGCCGTTGTTTTGGTCAAAAACCACTGAACACTCAGTGTGATGCAGACAGGTGCACTCGTAAATCACCTATCATAAAACTGGCAAATGCATTGAAAGAAATCTAAAAAAAAAAAAAATCACAGAAGCTGAATGCAGCCTCTCACAACAATGCTAGCTAGTAACTGATGCTGATAGGTTCCAAGAACATTTACCTAGTGGGGAAGCCTGTACTATAAGGGGCCCGCCCTCCAAAAAATAATTCCAGTTTTTTGGGGGTCCCTCCCTTGTACACACACATACCAAAATTACCTTATCAGTACTGTAAATAGTAGTGTTGTCTTTCCTTTTCTTTTCTAGCTGTATATATCTATAGCTCAAGGTAATATTAAGTTTGTTTTATGTTCTATAACTTCATGAAACAGTTTTCTGCATAAATTTTTGGATCTTTCTGAAAATAGTATTTTGATTTATCCATCTTTTCCACATTTAGCTGTAATTACTTTCATATTCCAGTTCGCTGTTCCATGTCTTTAAAACATGATACCAAACAAAAACAGTAACAGAGTTATGCTTACACTGGTCCTATGCAGAGTTTCTTATTTAAAATATTATTCACTGCACAAAGAAATCAAAGATGACACAAACAAATGGAAAAATATTCCATGCTCATGGATTGGAAGAGCCAACACTATTAAGATGTCCATCCTAGCCAAGGCAATCTACAGATTTAACGCAATACCTATTAAGTTACCAGCAGCATTCTTCTCAGACCTGGAAGCAATACAGGAATTCATATGAAAACATAAATGACCACAAATCGCCAAAACAATCCTAAGCAAAAAACAACAACAACAACAAAAAAAAACAGAGTGGGAGGTATCACACTCCCAGACTTTAAACTCTATTGTAAAGCTACAATAACCAAAACAGCCTGGTATTGGTACAAGAATAGGCATATAGACCAATGAAAAGGATAGAGATTCCTGAAGCAAATCTCAATTTCTCAACCAACTCATCTTCCACAAAGCCTCCACCACCAACCACTGGGGAGAGGAGAACCTATTCAATAAAAGGTGCTGGGAAAACTGGCTGGCCACATGCAAAAGATTAAAACAAGATCCCTACTTATCACCATATACAAAAATCAACTCTAAATGGATCAAAGACCTAAATGTAAAACCTCAAACTATAAGAACCTTAGAAAATGCAGCCGGGCTCTGTGGCTCAGCCTGTAATCCCGTGCTTTGGGAGGCTGAGGTGAGTGGATTGCCTGAGCCTGCGGGTTTGAGACCTACCCGGGCAACTTGGCGAGACTTCATCTCTACAATAAATCAAAAACCAGACAGGCATGGTAGCGCATGCCTGTAGGTCCAGCTACTTGAAAGGCTGAGGCGGAAGGATCACCGGAGCCCAGCAGGTCGAGGCTGTGGTGGTTGGGAGTGGCCACTGCACTCCAGTCTGGGCAACAGAGTGAGACTCCAACTCAAAAAAAAAAAAGAAAATGCAGGAAATACTCTTATGGAAATCGGAACTGGCAACCAATTCCCGATCAAAACCCCAAGTGGCCATGCCATAAGAGATGAGATAGAAAGTGGGACCTCATCAAACTGAAAAACTTCCGCAAAGCCAAAGAAACCATCAAGAAAGTGGGGAGACAGCTCACAGACTGGGAAAAATATTTGCCAACTGTATGTCTGACAAAGGCCTAACATCCAGTATCTACAAGGAACTGAAACGTGCCAAAAAGAAAAAAACAAACAGCCCCTTTAAAAAGTGGGCAAAAGACATGAATAGACACTTCTCAGAAGAAGACAAATGAGCAGCCAACAAATACATGAAAAAACGCTCAGCCTCACTAGTCATCAAAGAAATGCAAATTAAAACTACATTGAGATATTACCTAACTCCAGTCAGGATGGCTATCATCAATAACTCAAAAAACAACAGCTGCTGGAGAGGATGTGGTGAAAAAGGAATACTTCTACACTGTTGGTGTGAGTGTAAACTAAATACAGCCTCTGTGGAAAACAGTGTGGCGATTCCTAAAAGATCTAAAAATCGACCTTCTATACAACCCCACAATCCCCATATTGGGAATATACCCGGAAGAACTCAAATCACTCTATAAAAAGGATACCTGCACACGTATGTTTATCACAGCATTGTTCACAGTAGCAAGAACATGGAACCAACCATGCTGCCCATCGAAAGAGCACTGGATAAGAAAAATATGGTACATATACACAATGGAATATTACACAGCCATAAAGAAGAACAAGATCACGAACTTCACAGCAACCTAGACGGATTTAGAGTCTATAACACTGAGTGATCTCTCACAGAAACAAAGAACTGAGTATCAATTGTTCTCACTTATAAGTGAACAATTATCATAATACTATAAGAAAAGGATTGGCAGTAGCGGGAAACTGCCGAGAGGTGGGTGGGGAAGTGGGATTGGTAGTAGTGGGAATCTGCCTGGGGAAGGGGGGCACACCTCATCAACAAGGGGACCTGCATAATGAACATTTGCATACTTAACCCTGAATTGTACCCACATCTTTATAATAAAATTAAAAAAAAAATATATATATATATATATATAATTGATTCTTCTATTTTTTGTATATGGTAGCAATTCTCTATTCTACTCTTGTTTTTAGAATTTGTGTCAATTTTATCAAATGTTTTTGATGACTCAGGATGGTTATGCTTTATGTACTGTTTTTCCCACTGATGTCTACTACTATGCTAATAGTTTTTCTTGAATTAGACCAGGATTTGCAGACTGTCTTCATGAAAGGCCATATAGTAAATAATTATAGACTGTGAGCCATATATTGTATTTATCACATACCTTTCTGTTTCATTTAACAACCCTTTAAACGATTCTTAGTTTTTATATGGTATTGTATGTTGTACAAACACATTCAATGGCAGCAGGATTTGGCCTGCAGGCTGTAGTTTGCCCAGACAGTCTTCACTCCCTGTACTCCTCCCTCTGAGCAAAGAATGGTTAATAATTAAGTGGCCATAAACTCTTTGTTAAGGTTCCAGAAGACTTAAGGTGGTACCTAGTAGACCCTGTCAGCTACACAAAAGTACTATGAAGAATCTTGAGGACACTGTTCTGCACAAGCTTTACATGACTAAAGTAGAGAGGTCTGTCTCAAAAACAGTGACAGATGTGGCTTTGGGGCATGAAGTGAACCCCATTAAGATTCAGAGGAAATCCATGACATTTTTAAGAACGTTATACTGGTAAAAAGTACTAACGGTTTTGCCTAAAAGGTACAGAAATAATCCAAAATGAAAAAAGGCCTCTGGGCCCCCACTTTTCTACAGGCAGGAAGCAAGGTGAGAAAGCTATACATGACTGACTATTCTGGAAAAAAGAAGACACCTCAGAGAGTGGAACCAAGAGTCAGGAGAAAAATAGACAGGGAACCACTCTCACAAAAGAAAAACATACTCCTAGTCCCCAGAATAGAGAGTGTGACACCAGGTGCCTGACTGGATTTCAGAACATCCATGGCTGAGGGACTGCTATGTGCCTCCTGTCTCTGTCCTTGTTGAATGTATCTATTGCAATTAACTTTCCCTGTATCATCACAATAAGCAGGGTGTATGGGGGGCAGAAAACCTGTCTTTTTCGTTTACAAGTTTCTCAATTAAGAAGGGCTGCAACAGATTACTGATCATGGAAGACTCATCTATATCTAGAACTGACGCATATCATGAGATCATGAACTTGGAACACGATGCCATGACGGAATAATACTTCAAGAAGCCTGGGAGGCAGGGAGTAAGTATGGAAGGAATGCTAGTAATTTTGGTCAGAGAGGAGACTATGGCAGACAAATATGGCCACACACTAATTAATCAAGTGATGAAGTCTATTTCCCCATCCTTTAAATCTGGGCTGACGTAGGGACTTGCTTTGAAAAATAAACTGATTGAAATGATGTTATGCGACTTCTTGCAACCTCCACATCCTCTTGGGATGCTTCCACCGTCACGTCATGTAAAGGTGAATCTAGCCTACTGAAAGAGGAGAGGCCACAGTGGGTGAGAACTGAGGCGGTCCAGTCAACACCCCTCAGTTAGTCTGCTGACTGCAAATTCAGGTGTAAGCCAGGCTGACACCACAAGAAGCCAAGATGGCTACTCCAGCAGAGCCCTGCCTGAGCTGCCAACTCACAGAATCGTGAGCAAATAAACCATTGTTATTTTATGCTACGGAGTTTTGGAATTCAGTCTGTTACACCACAACCAACTGATATACTCATTGCTCTAATCTACCAGTTGGGACAATGGGTCAATACCCAACTGGGGCAATAACCCAATAAATTATCTACTCTCTGTGGATCGCACCATCATGTAGATGTCCATTGTGATCATAAATTCACTACTCCAAGAGACAGGAATGCCAGCATTGCCCATACCCTCTCATTCATGCCAGACCAATAATGCATAGATAAACCTTGGTATGTGTAAACAGAAACTGCAGAACTAGATGTGGTACCTTAAAATTTACTTATGTATTATCATTCATTGCCTTTACTAGATTTAAGTGTGTTATTCTCTTCCGGAAATTCTTGCCAATATTATGAACGTACTTGCCAAATCTAAAGAATAATTTTAATGGACTATTCCCTTCCTTAAAAATCTCCCTAATAGTATGAGGATAAAATTAAGACTCCTTAATGGTATATGAGGCATGCCATGCCATGGTCTCTGCCTTTCAGTTCCTCTTCACTGCCCAGTCCCACTACATTCAGCCTTTGCTCTAACTTCACTAAACTACTTGTGGTTCACTGAGGGCGCTGTTCTTTCTCTAGCCCTCCGTGTTTTGCATCTACAGTTCCCTTGGTCTAGTGCTTCCTGCCGCTTTACATTACTAACTCCTATTTTGAGTTATCAATATCTCTAAGAAGCATTTCCTGATGACCCTCTCCTCTACACTCTCCAAATGCTTTTCACACTATTTTGCCATCATTTATTTATCTGTCCGTCTCTTCAAAAGCTAAGAGTTCTTTGTAAAGACAGTCTCTGTTCTTTCATCTCTGCATCTAGCAGAGGTGCTGGACCATAGTAGGCACTTAATTATCTGCTGAATAAACCAGTGAAAAAACTGTGTAGTCACACTTTTAAAGTCTGTTATGTATGACAGCTCAATAATTATGCTATTTTAAAGAGTTTCTGAGATTTTGATTGGGTTGGACCAAAACACATAGATCATGTTTAGAATACTGATTCATTCAACATACAGGCATTATATAATTTTCCATCCATTCGGATTTTCTTTAGTTTTTCTCAACAATGTTTTATAGAATGAAGAAGTACTGTACATATTTTATTAGAGTTATTCCTCGGTATTTGATATTTCTGATGCTATTTATATGGTATCTTTAAAAAAAGAGATCAAAAGACTGGATTTCTTTTTTTAATGTGGGGTAAGAAGATGAACAGAGCAGGGTATGCATCTTTTTTACTTGAGATAAGGTCTTGCTTTGTCACCCAGGCTGGAATACAGTGATATAATCCTGGCTCACTACAGCCTTGATTACCCAGGCTCAAGCAATCCTCCCACCTCAAGCCTTCTGAACAGCTGGGACTACAGGCACATGCTACCATGCCAGGTTAATTTTTTAAACTTTTTGTAGAGACAAGGTCTCACTACATTGCCCAGGCTGACCTTGAACTCCGGGCCTCAAGTGATCCTCCCACCCCAGCCTCCCAAAGTGCTGAGATTACACGCATGAGTCACTGCACCTGGTCAGTTAGCATATTAAATAATCAAAATTTCAAAATAAAAAGTCACTATAAATAGTCTAACATAATTTTTTATGATTTTAAATTTACTTATAGAAAAGTCATACAAGTATACAAAAATAGAATTATATTTAATCACACATTTAACAAATCACATTCAAGAAAAATAAAAATGCATAAAGTTGCAAATGTCCTAAAAAAAATACATGAGAGATAGATACCACAGTGAACAAATGCTCCCTAATTTACATTGTTAGATTCCTTAGCTTACAGTGAAAACAGGGGCACCATTTCATTTTAGCCTCTTATTTGCTTGATATGTGTATGTATTAGCAAAATGCTTTCATAGCAAGCAAATGTTATTTAACGTGGCCAAGATCATGATCTAATACCAGCAACATTCAAAGTATTAAAAAAAAATCTATCTGATTGGTGCTACAAAGACTTTATCTTTTCAATTCAAGATCATTGAAGTATTATTATCTAAAAACATTAATAGTCCCCTGAAAGAAGGTGATAGAATTTTTCCTTTCACAAAATAATTATTTGTTTTCTAATAAAATTAAATAAAGATATAAATTACATTTGACCTTCAAGTTAACCTTGTGAGAGTTACTAAATGTTTCTGGATCTCAGTTTTCTCATCTGCAAAAGAAAGGTAGAAGAAAGCGTCTTTCTCTTCCTGACTAGCTTTAATTAAATTCTGTTAATCCTAAAATAAGAAAACAGTAAAAACATATGGCCATACCATACATTAACCAAAATCAGTAACGTATGAAAATAGATGTATACAAGCTAAAGGACTCAGCAATTATTCATTTACACAAAAGGACTCCCTGCTTTCACTCTAGAATTAGCAGATTCCCTAAATATAATTGACACAAAACTTTTCAAAAACATATTTGATGTTTACTGAAAAGGCAAATTCATCATGTTTCTGAATTATAATCTTACATCTCTACTAATAATCATAGTTATCTCACCGTTATTAGGATAAAAAACATAGCAATATGAAACTTTTAGAGGAAAGGCCACTTATAATTTTAAGATATTTTAGGCTGGACGTGGTGGCTCACGCCTATAATCCCAGTACTTTGGGAGGCTGAGGTGAGAGGGTTGCCTAAGCCCATGGGTTCAAGACTAGCCTGGGCAACATGGCGAGACCTCATCTCTACAATAAATCAAAAAATTAGTCGGGCATGATGGCACATGCCTATAGTTTCAGATACTTGGAAGGCTGAGGCAGAAGGATCACCTGAGCCCAGCAGGTCAAGGCTGCAGTGGCCTTGAGCATGCCACTGCACTCTAGCACTCTAGCACTCTAGCCTGGGCGACAGAGTGAGAGACTCTAACTAAAAAAATTTTTTAAAAAGATATTTTAGACATTTTGAAAACATCTAAATATCTAAATAAACAATATGTCATAAATAGGAACTTTTAAAATTGGAGTAATATGAGAGAGAGGACTTTATCTCAAAGAGATTTCAGAAACTATAAAACCCAGACATTATGTATCTATAATTAACTATAAGATTCTGGTGAAAAGAATTGTTTGATATGAAAACATTACCTGATCAATGATAGAATTTAGCTTGGTAAGTAACAGAAATCCACGACCATGGACAAGGTACTGTCCGAGGGTTGCCATGTGTGTCTCCTCTTCTTCTTCCTCCCTGGCCTCCACCCTCTGAACCACTGCATTGCAAAGCTGGTTGACATCGGTCAGAAATTCACGTGCCAATGAGTTACTGTCGGTGCTCATGACCGAGCTATAAAGTAAATATTACAAAAAAGATTAGAAAAATAAATACATTTTTAGTTTTAAAGCAATGTGTTTTTGTTGTTGGTTTGTTTCTAACAGAAAATTAACTTAGATTTATTGGGTATTGGTACTCAATTCTGTAATTTTTCAGGCACAGTTCTGACCTAGTCAGGCGCTCCTTAAATAATTCCTGCCACGGCAGAAATGAGTCCCAAGTTTGAACTGCCTAGGTACAGCCAAGAATGGGTAAGTAACAGTACTTAGATAGAAAACATTTTCTCTCTGGAATAAAATAAAAATAAGCCCACTACGTATAAGATGTTCTTGCTTTACATGTTTTAAGACAGATAAAGAAATATTTTAAAAATATTAACCATTTCACCTGATGGAGCCCACAATCACTGATCTACCCTCCCCAAACACCAGAGGTCAGATACTGTAAGGAAAAAAAAAAAAGGTGAATAAAACTTTAATAATTCTAGCAGCTAAAGTTATGCAACTCCACTTGTTACTATATACATGTACCAAATAAAGGGTAATGGGACATTTTAAGAGTAAGGAAAATAATAAGGTAAAGTAGACAGATGGAGAAGGAACAAAAAAATAGAGAAAAATGTACATATTCAGAAGAAAAAATCACGAACAACAAAATCCCCAAAAGGCTTCAAAATAACTTCATCATTGTGCTAAAAGTAAGTTTGAGACACGCAGTCACCTTTAAAAAGTGACTAACCCAGAGATGTTAAATAAGATATATATTGCCTCATCACCCTTTTTGGGGGGAGCCCTCCCCACAGTCCTTGCTGAGAGGGCAATGGGCCATATGACTATGCCTCCTGCCAAGAGACAGTGGGGCTCTGGGTCTTAATCAATTGAAGCACACCTGATTCAGCCACAATCCATGCTGGCCACAGATGTGACTCGTGTAGTGTGGCAGCAAAGAGAAATAGGACCAGTCAGGTTTCCTTTCTTTCTCTTAGACATTTGAACTGAAATATCATAGTTGATGCGCAGAAAGATCACATAAAGGTGGGCCTGTGGTGGTCAGTATGAAGCAGTTGAAGCTCATACCAACTGAGTAAAAATTAGCTAACAGGATGCAAAGAGAAGCAGATAAACAAGAAAGAGAAAAACCAGAGAAATTCCCAATACTACTTTGCTTCCTCCTCATTCTAGGGCCTCTTAGCTCAATAATTAATAACCTAATTTATATTCAATCCATACTTATCCAACTTAAACATATTTCACCTAATCTGTTACCAATTTTATATGTGATTATTTAGTACACCACTAAAGAATTAAACAATGACACAATGCTTTCATATCACATAGAATGTTTCCTTACAGTATCACCTTATGGGCCACTATGACCATCTACAAATACAGCGTTTTTAAGACCACTGCATTAGCACTCCTGGGATTTTCTTTCAAAGCTGCTAACTTCATTCTCTAAGTTTTGATGCTGGTACTTTCTTCATTTTACCAACCAGATGGGACCAGCAGAAAGCTTCAGAAAACAATCAGGAAAACATTTAAAACCCCACAGCAAAGCACAGATGTCAACTGAAGCACTGCCAATGTGAAAGTCTATCACCAGCTTCACTCATGCACAAGCAAGGTGAACCACTTCATAAGTGTAGCCCCCTAACAAGTGCTTCTAAGACAGCAACCACTACAAATCACACATTTCACAATTTTAAAATATTAAAAATGTGAAAAACTAAACAATTATAGTAAGAATTAGAACCTAACAACCACATGTAGATTGAAACAGGACCCCTACCTATCCCCATACACAAAAATCAACTCGAAATGGATCAGAGACCTAAACATAAAACCTCAAACTATAAGAACCTTAGAAAATGCAGGAGACACCCTTATGGAAATTGGAACTGGCAACCAATTCCCAATCAAAACCCCAAGTGCCCATGCCATAAGAGATAAGATAGACAAATGGGACCTCATCAAACTGACAAGCTTCTGCAAAGTCAAAGAAACCATCAAGAGAGCAGAGAGACAGCCCACAGACTGTCTCTTTTTGCCAACTTTATGTCTGACAAAGTCCTAACATCTAGAACCTACAAGGAACTTGAATGTGCTGAAAAGAAAAAAACAAACAGCCCCATTACAAAGTGGGCAAAAGATATGAATAGACACTTCTTAAAAGAAGACATACAAGCAGCCAACAGATACATGAAAAAATGTTCAGCCTCACTAGTCATCAAAGAAATGCAAATTAAAACCACACTGAGAGACTACCTAACTCAAGTCAGAATGGCCATGATCAATAACTCAAAAAATAACAGATGCTGGAGAGGATGTGGCAAAAAGGGAATACTTCTACACTGTTGGTGGGAGTGTAAACTATGCAGCCTCTGTGGAAAACAGTGTGGCAATTTCTAAAAGCTATAAAAATCAACCTTCCATATGACCCCACAATCCCCCTACAGGGAATATACCTGGAAGAACCCAAATAACTCTATAAAAAAAGATACCTGCACATGTATGTTTATCGCAGCATTGTTCACAATAGCAAGAACAAAGAACCAACCATACTGTCCGTCGAAAGAGGACTGGATAAGAAAAACATGGGACACATACATGATGGAATATTACACAGCCATAAAGAAGAACAAAATCATGAACTTCACAGCAACCTGGATAGACTTAGAGTCTATAATACTAAGTGACCTTTCACAGAAACAAAGAACTGAGTATCATCTGTTCTCACTCATAAGTGCACCTTGAACAGCTATCGTAATACTATAAGAAAAGGATTGACAATAGAAAGAAACTCTGGGGGTATGAAGCAGTGGGGAGGTGGGATTGGTAGTAGTGGAAAGTGCCTGGGGAAGAGGGTGCACACCTCATCAACAAGGGTACCTGCACAATGAATATTTGTATACATAACCCTGAATTGTACCCTACATTTTTAAAATAAAAATTTAAAGGTAGGGGAAAAAAAAGAATTAGAACCTACCTTCTAGACGATAATAAAAATCAACATGAATTTTTAGATATGACAATTAATGAAGAAATACTTTAATCTCACTTTATAAAAGCATAAGATGCCATATCAGTAAAAAAAAACTTTATAATATACACATAAATGCATGTTTTTCATGATTTAAAAATGTACATAAAATATATACATGCTTACGTGAATAGGATATTACATATAAATGATGCATTACTTACTTTATTTCATAGATAGGTAGATAGATAGATGTAGATTTTTTTTTTTTTTTTTGAGTC
>NW_007232433.1:159163-174035 GCF_000164805.1 Carlito syrichta
CCATCCATTCACCTCGGCCTCCCAAAGTGCTGGGATTACAGGCTGAGCCACCAAGCCTGGCCTTATTTAAATATCTTGAAGTTTTTCATATGGTTTCTCTAATAGCTCTGTGGCATTCTACTACATGTACTTATTAAATATATTTCATTATATTATAAATATACTATAACTACATAGTCAATCACTTATTGTTGAATAGTTAGATTATTTACTGTTTTTTATTACCCCAAACAAAGGTGCAATGAACACCCTTAAACTACTTGCACATTTATCCTATTATTTCCTTGAAGCAGAAATTGCAGTTACTTCATTAAGTAGGTTTTACACACTTCTTGTTAGGTTTATTCCAAGGTGCTTTATATTTTCACTATTATTCTGAATGGGATTTTGTTTTTCATTATATACTCTAATTACGACATAAAACTGGTAATTCGTAATCATATGGGAAATAGGTTTATTTTGATATAGAAATCATATACCTAAACTTCTTACTGAACTTTTTTTTATTTTCCAATATAATACTCTATAATGTACACATGACAGAAAATCTGAATTATCCTATCCAATACTCATACAATTTCCATTATTATGTCTAACTGCACTAGTAGGGGTACTAGAGGGCACTTCTGCTCTGCATATTAAGAAGTATTCATTACATCATATACTTACCAGTCTTTCAACACTTCTGTAACATTTAGAGTCTATATAATTTGGGCTCATCAACAAGATGAAACAAATATTCTTAAAATAAAGCTTCACCTATAAAAAAAGACACACATATTAATGACAATAGCAAATCACAAATAATTCTAATAAACGTCAGTGGCTAGTCTTCATATGTGATGTATGAAATAGCCAATGAATCTCAAGAGCTCACTAAAAAGTGCCTACTTCAATAATTCCTCTTGAGAGAGGGAGTCTTAGAACACAGTGATCTGAATAAAGCAACTCAGTCACCACCCTCTACCCTTCCTCTTCCAATTCCTAATTTACAACCTTCCAATTCCTAATTCAACCAAGGCAAATCACATGTTAACTGCAGAGGCGAATTAGACCAACATCAGTCTTAACAGTGTAATCTAGGAGGCAGTGGAGTATCATCCACATACGACCAAGAAAAAAAGGTTTTCAACTCAAAGTTCCTAGGTATAGTCAAGTTATTACTCTTCTATCAGGGTAAAAGGTATTTAAGGATATATGAGAACTCAGAAAATACTAAAGCCAAACATCAATTTATTAATCACCACCAAATTTCAAATACTTACTGATTTTTAAAAATGAATTAGTCTTTTGTATACAATACAATGGAGGCTATTTCTAGAATTCTAAAAGATAAATTTCTACTTCTGGGATTACAACAAGATGCTTCTTTTTAGTTATTTGTTTTGTTTTGTTTTTTTTGAGCTGGAGTCTCACTCTGTCGCTCAGACTGAAGTGCAGTGGCCACTCCCAGCCACCGCAGCCTCGACCTGCTGGGCTCCGGCAATCCTTCCACCTCAGCCTTTGAGTAGCTGGAACTACAGGCACGCGCTACCACGCCCAGCTAATTTTTTGATTTATTGTAGAGATGAGGTCTCGCCAAGTTGCCCAGGCAGGTCTTGAACCCGCGGGCTCAGGCAATTCACTCACCTCAGCCTCCCAAAGGCGCGGGATTACAGGCTGAACCACTGAGCCCGGCTCTTTTTAGTTATTTGGTTTCTCCTTCACCACAGGTTTTTTTTTCTCCAAACAAAGTTTATTAGAGAAAGAAGAGAGAAAAGAAAGGGAAACATACCAGAGCTGGCATGGGCGAGAGAAACTGCCCTCCAGTTTTTATTAATATCAGGAAGAAGCATGAAACATGTTTTCCTTATTATACATATGAGGTAAACATGGAAGTTTACCTTTTAAAGCATCATGATCTTTAATTGCTTCAAAATGGTCAAATCTAGAGAACTGCCTTGAGTTCCTTTCAGCTTGGCAAACATTTCTTGTACTACACATTACTCTAGGCACTTAAGCATAAACCAGGCAGGAAATGGGACAGAGCTGTGTACAACTACACAAGGCTTTGAGGAAATCAGGAAAAAACATCCTTTCCTAATGGGTACAGCTCCTCATCAGGGCACACAGTATCAAAGCATAGGATAGATTTCAGTCTCAACCCCTTATTCCACTGGCAGAACACTAGTAACCAGTACAGCAACTGTTCAACCACATGGACCAATCCTGGAATAGAGTCTTAATACGCTTTCCATACCTGCTCCTGCTGCCTCCGGAGCTAACAAAAGTCATACATATTATTTTTAAACTCTAAATTATGAAAGAAAACACTATCAGTCAAATTATGAGCCTAGAGGTGGCATTATATTCATTGCTCTGACAACTAGCAACCTCTATCTTGGACTACCACAAACTAAAAATTATTCCAGCTAACTGGGTGTGGCCATTAGAAGCAAAAGCTGACAACTGTAAATTGTGTGGCGATGAGCATGCAGGTGCAGTGTCTTTTTCATACAACGACCTCTGTTCCTTTGGGCAGAGAGCTAGTAGTGGGATTGCTTATGTGGTATTATATATACATACACACACACACACACACACACACACACACACACACACACACACACATATATACATACACTATGGAATACTATTCAGCTATGAAAACTAATGAAATAATATCTTTTGCAGCAACTTGGATGGAATCGGAAAACATCATCCTAAGGGAACTAATGCAAGAATGAAAACCAAAACAAAGACATAGACAATGGTATAACAGATACTGGAGATTCAGAAGCGGGGAGAGGGGTGGAGGGATGGAAGATCACTTGTTGGGTACAGTGTGTACAGTTAGGGGTGGAGGGTACACTTAAAGCCCAGACCAAAAACTACTTGTACCCCCTAAAGCTACGGAAATTTTAAAAAAGAAGTGAAAGCTGACACTCAACTAGATCCCTCTGCTTCTCTCTCTCATCGAGGGACATTTTCTAGGCCAAACTGAGGGATTTCTCTAATGCTCTTAAACCAGCACGGCTTCTTTATCTCTTTATTTTACAAAGGCTGACTTGGATATCCATGGAGTTTCATTTGATCCAAGATCATAATTCTAACTGCCAGCACAGTCATCTGTGGCCTCTTGACTCCGTCTCTAGTCTTTATACACAACTATATTCTAATTTTTATCACCCTATATTATACTAGGTATACAGAAAGTCTCAAAATATAGATGTAGTTTTACTAGATTAAAGACATTATTAGGGTATTATATGTAACTGCCTCTATTTCCAAGCTACACAGACACATCCTGTAGTTACTTATCTATTATTACCATCTTACTCCTAGATGGTAAGTTTCTTAAGGCGAAGGGTCCTATCTTACTACTTTTTGCCTTTTGTAGCAATAACACCAGATTTTAAATTCAACATTATTCCTATAATGTCAATATCTAATACAACTATTATTATAATGGCATAATAAAACTTGTACCAACAAATTCTTAACATATATCATAAATGAAAAGCATAGTAACAAATACCTATAATCATGTAGATGACCTTCCCAGAAAAATAATAGGTTTTGCTTTCTCTCATACAGTGACTAATAAAATGTAAAAAACAAACTAAAACAAAAGAAATACACACACATTAAAAAAAACCCTAATTTAATGTATTAGATACACCTCCTAGTTTTATGTCATCAGAAATTTCATCAATATGTCATTTAATTCAACAAATTTTTTTTCAGCTGCATCCTTCTAGGGTAACTCAACAAATGTTTACTGAACTACTGAGCTACTATTTTAGGTACTGGATATAGTGCAAAAACAAAATCCCTACCCTCAAGGAATCTGGTGTAGAGGCAGACAAAAAACTCAAACATTTATTGTAATGTTAGGTTTTATGAAAAAAAAGTAAAACAAAATAAGGGTACAGAGTGATAGGAATGCTTTTATAGATAGTGTTGACAATGAAGAGGTAATATATGAGCAAAAATTTGAATGGCATAAGTAAATGGGCCATGTGGGTATCTGGAAAAAGTATGTTCCAGGGCACCGAGATAAATCTATGCTTGATGTACTGGATATTGAATGCAAGAGAGTCCGAGAAAGGAGAAGCATCCAGCACAGGAGACAGAAGGAACAGCAAGTGAGGTGGGAGAAAAATCAGGAGTGTGATGTTTCCCAGAAACCAGGTGAAGACAGCCTGAAACAGGAAAAAGTGATCAATGGCATAAAGCATTTCTGAGAGAGAGAGTAAGATGAAAACTGGGAATTGGCCACTGGATTTAGCAACATGGAAGGTACTGACAACCCTTCCAAAGAATGGTCTTGGTGGAGTGGAAAGAGTGGTGAGGAGATGAATGGAAGCAGCTTAGACAACTCTTTTGAAAAGTTCTGCCATAAAGCAGCAAGGAAATGGGTGGTAGGTGGGGGACATGAGACGAGTGAGGTTTAAAAAAAAGACTGATATTATAGCATGTTTGTAAGTGAGGTACAGCATATTTCTCCAACAGAGGAAGGAAAACAGATGAAAAACTAGGATGAGAAGAGATCCTTCCAGGAACAATGAGGAGGCAAAATGAAGAGGATGGATTGTTCGGGGAGGAACAGCAACAGTCCATTTCATGGAATAAGATGGATGTCAAAATACATGAAACACATGTAGGAAGATGAGTATATTTGGCGGTGAGAAGACCAAGAAGTCTTCAGAGGCTTCTATTTTCTTGGTGAAATAAACGCAAGATTACCAGCCAAAAGTGAGAAATGGGGAGGAGGTGTTAAACTGATGAGCTTAACAGTGTCAAAAACGTCAGCCCACGACTTCCCACCAGGCTGCCAACAAGTAACTAAACTGAGACTGAGTGCCACTGTTCAATAACTGTACCCATAATATAGTCCAATTCTCCTTCATACATCCAAGGATAGACTGTCAAACATCCTATGGAAATCTAACTATATCACAGCTGCAGCATCCAGCTGCAGGTAGCCTTTCCTGTCAAAAGTAGGAACTGCATTACGTGGAATAAATTCTTCTTAAAGAATCCACATAACTTTTATTGCTCATCTTTCCTTCTGTAATTATTTGAAAACCTTTAAAAATGAACTCTAGAGTCTTTTGTGGAGGTGACATCAAAGTTTGCTAAAATCTATGAATCTACATCCCTTGTAATCTTAGAACTTTTCTATGGTCTTCCACATGTTTTCACATTTCACATAATTACTCAAAGATTAGCAGTTTGACAATGACATTAACAAATCTTCTCGGAATCTAATGAAGAGATGTGAATTCCAGAGGTTCTGGCACAATTGCATTCCCAGTTTTCTCCAAATATTTTTCTGACTTCCACCTTCAATAGTCTGTATGTAGATCACTCTCCATGTTAGAGAAGATAGAAACAACACAAAAATTGAGAAGTCTCATTCATTCGCTATATCTGACTATTCTATCAGTTTGTTAATGGTAATTTATTATTTATTTGCCATTTTCCATTTCTACAAATAAAATATAAAAGGTCAAGCTGAACCTTTTTCAAAATCTCAGCTCATTCTACTAGGACTGTGTTCCTATTCTATATGTTTTTTTTCCTTTTTTTAATAATCAATATTTTTTATTATGATATTGTGGGGTACAGTTAAGGGTTAGGTATACAAATATGCTTCCTTCAGGCACCCTTGTTGATAAGAGGTATCTCCCCGTCCCCAGACAGATATTTACTACCGTTAATCCCATCTCCCTTCCCCTCCTCCCCATAGTTTCCCACCACTGTCAGTCATTTTCTTATAGTATTACGTTGGATGTTCAAGGTCCACTATATGAGTGAGAACATGTGATACTCAGATCTTTGTTTCTGTGAGAGATCACTCAATATTATAGACTCTAGTTTCATCCAGGTTGCTGCGAAATTCATGATTTTGTTCTTTTTTATGGCTGCGTAGTATTCCATTGTGTATATGTACCACATTTTTTTAATCCAGTCCTCTTTTGATGGACGGCATGGTTGCTTCCAGGTTCTTGCTATTGCGAACAATGCTATGATAAACATACGTGTGCAGGTATCTTTTTTATAGAGTGATTTGAGTTCTTCAGGGTATATTCCCAGTAGGGGGATTGTGGGGTCATATGGGAGGTCAATATTTAGAGCTTTTAGGAATCGCCATACTGTTTTCCACAGAGGTTGCACTAGTTTGCACTCCCACCAACAGTGTAGAAGTGTTCTTTCGCTACACCCTCTCCAGCAACTGTTATTTTTTGAGTTATTTGATAATTGCCATTCTGACTGGAGATAGGTGGTATCTCAGTGTGGTTTTGATTTGCATCTCCCTGATGATTAGTGAGGTTGAACATTTCTTCATGTGTCTGTTGGCTGCTCGGATGTCTTCCTTTGAGTAGTGTCTGTTCATATCTTTTGCCCATTTTATAATGGGGTTGTTTTTTTCTTTTCAGCACATTTGAGTTCCTTGTAGATCCAAGATGTTAGGCCTTTGTCAGACCTGGAGTTGGCAAATACTTTTTCCCAGTCTGTAGGCTATCTCCCTGTTCTCTTGATGGTTTCTTTGACTTTGCAGAAGTTTGTCAGTTTAATGAGGTCCCACTTGTCTATCTTTTCTCTTATGGCCTGTGGGTTTCGGATTTTGTCCAGGAATTGGATGCCAGTTCCAATTTCCATGAGGATATGTCCTTCATTTTCTAAGGTTCTTATGGTTTGAGGTTTTACATTTAGGTCTCTGATCCATTTAGAGTTAATTTTTGTGTATGGGGATAGATAGGGGTCCTGTTTCAATCTTCTGCATGTGGTCAGCCAGTTTTTCCAGCACCATTTACTGAATAGGTTCTCCTCTCCCCAGTGGTAGGTGGTGGAGGCTTTGTCGAAGATGATTTGGTTGAGAAATTGAGGTTTCTATATGTTTTATATGTATATATATTTTTTGTTTTATATTCTGCTTTCCTTATTCAAAACATGTGATTTTATAATCAGTTCATTTGGCTACTTTATCTTATCTTTTCTTTCCAGTTTTTCAGTAAAGATTCTGTGTATGATCGCCTTACAAACACTTTCCCTTCAAAAGACTGTATCCATGGCATCTTACCTAACTCTTCTTAGAACTTTAGGAACTTTTCATTCTCTATATTCTGGATTTGCTTCACATTTCTCCTCCTGTTTATTATTTATTTATTTAGCTATCATTTACAAAACACTCATGCCACAACTAAGAATAAAAAACACAGAAGTAATTTCAAGACTGGGTGCAGCAGCTCATACCTGTAATCCCAGCACTTTGGGAGGCCAAAGTGGGAGGATTGCTTGAGCCCAGGAGTCTGAACAGTCTAGGCAACATAGCAAGACCTCATCTGTACAAAAAGTCAAAAAGTTAGCCATGCATGGTAGTGCACACCCGTAGTCTCAGCTACTCAGGAAGCTGAGGCAGAAGGACTGCCTGAGCCCAGAAATTTGAGGCTGACTCAAATTGAGCCATGATAGTGCCACTGCACTCCAGCCTGGGTGACAGAGTAAGACTCTGCTTGAAAAAAAGCAATTTCAGTCTCTGTCCTCAATAAGAGCACATTATGTGGCAAAAGTAAACCAATACAAATGCTAAGGGGCACTTAACCCAATTTGAGTCATCAGGAAAGCTTCATAAAGATTTAGTAGAAGTTGTACTGGTAAACAAGAAAAGGAGGAAAGAAAAGCATTACAGAAAGAAAGAAACAGTTCAAGTTAGGTCATGGAGGAAAATACAGTAAGTTTGGTGTCACAGCTGCAAAAAGGGAAACAGGAAAAATGAGGATGGAGGGAATGGTTGCCGAAGACAAGATGGTGAAAGGCTCTGGATGCTACACTAAGAGGCTTGGCTTGAATCGACTGTCTAGAGAGGGGGCCTCATCAGAATCGCCTATGGAGTTCATCTGGGCCCCACCATCAGAGACTCAAATCCAGTAAATCCATAGTGGAACCTCAACATCAGTGTTTTTAACAAGCTTCATAGGTGATGCCAATGAACAGTTAAGACTGACAACCATTGCTACAAGCAATAGGAAGTCCATGAATTATTTTAAGCGTGTGAGTGGCATAGTCAATCTTCAGAACATAGCTCATGCTAGTGGCAATATGGAAGACAGGTTTTAGGAAGAAAAATCTAGCTGCATAAAAACTGGAGACTGGTGTAATACTCCAAGCAAAAGGTGAGGAGAAGGGGATAATTTTTAAAAATATCCTGGAGTTAAAATGAGCACAATTTTGGTGATGAATTGGATTGGGAAATGAGGGGAAGGGAGGTACCAGGACAACACTCTGAATATTAGCTTGGTTAATTGGCTAGATGGTACTGTCACCTGGAAAGTACACACAAGAAGAGCTAAGGCATGTGTGCAGAGTCTGCTGTCAGTGAAAAAACACCCCACACCAGGAGATCTGAGTCCTCTGTCCATTAGACCAGTGACCAACTTCTCTGACTATTGATACTAAATCCACTATGCCTTTCATTCCAATTTCAGCAATGCTCAAAATGTACACCTTCTTGACAACTAACCTCAATGCCCCCCATGGTTTCCAATACCAGAAAGAATAAGAAAATATGCAAGTATAGACTCTTCTGAGAATGTAGGGTTAGAAAAGAAAAAGAGAAAATAGAGAGGAGCGAGAGAAAAAGGACATCAGTCAAAGAAGGTTTTTTATAAAATTATGTGTTTTTGATTGGTTGGTTTTAGAATTGGGAGAATCATATTGTTAGGTTGTAAAAAAGGAGTTGGCTGGCAGTGTGGCCAGCTATGTCCTATCAACTCTATGTGTACTTCTTCCCAGCATCAGTGGCGCCATGTTGGTAGCTTCAAATCAGTCACAGTGAGGGTGTTTACACTATGGAAGTGGGCAAATGCTACACCTCAGGGTCTTTTTTGTTTCTTTCCCCAGGAGAGTCAATTTACTGGCACAGGGAAAACACTGAAGATAGGAGCAAGATAAGGAATAAATGAAAGACAAAATTCATAGAGGACATAAGTGTAGCCTGGATCAAGGGCATAAGTGAGGTTAGGCTCGGGGAAAAAAGGAGGAGGCACATGACTCTCTGAGGCTGAAAGAAAGGAGGCAAGGATGTATAGGAAACTTAACAGGCAGAAGGCCAGAAACTGAGGAGCTCAAGAATGACAGACAGTCTCAGTTTTTTCACCCAGGCAATAGGCAAGGTTGTCTGCTAGGAGACAGGGTCTAGGGGTTCACAGCTGAGGACTAAGTAACTTCGAATAATTATTGGAAGAATAGCCAAATGGGAAAGGGTAGGGATGAAGGAAAAATAAAAGGGTTTATTGGTGGACTCAGCAGGGGCTGAAAACCATGAGTTTGTGGTGGTACATACAGATTTCCCCAGATATTTGAGATTCTCCAAGCATGATTTAGTTCTTGGGTCTAATAGCAGACAATGCGGATTGTATCGCTGATCTAGAAATGGTAGTTTTGATGGGTGGCAGCAGCAGAAGCAAAAAATAAAGGGATCTAAGGGTACAGGTGGAAAGAACAGTCCTTACAGTCAAAATGGGACACAGACTAGTTAGGAAAAAGAAAGAGGTCAGGCAAATGTTAGCAGACAAAGAGAAAAAACAGGTAATCAAGGAAGTGTAGGTCTCTGTGAGACTGAGGAACAGACAGTGCAGGAAGGAAGATGTTGCAATCTTTAGAATTCTGAAACATGCAGTCCCAGATGACCCCAGCATCCAGAATGTGGTCCTGCAAGTAGGTGTCTAAAATGAAGTGAAAGTTAAGGTCATTGCATTTAAGTAACCATGAAGTCAGTTGTTTTGGACAACAGATCATTGTAAGCTCTTAAAGTGAAAGCTCCTTAACGACAGTGATTTTGTCTGTTGTATTTACTGTGAAACCTCTAACATCTAGAACAGGACTTGGCATATGGAAGGCATTTAATTTAACTCATTTGTTGAATGGATGGCATGGTCCTTCTCTCAGGATTCCCATTAGGTTAACTTTTCTAGTTAAGCACTCATAGTCAAAATTAGACTAGAGTATTGGCTCCCATGATTACTCCCTTTATGTTCTGGAAATGAAATGGTCAATAAAGTAAATCAACAGTGGCTTTGTTTTTACTGAGTAAGACTTCCTGCAGACATTTGGATAGCTGACTTAGATACCTTAGCTCTGTTCTGGTTCCGTGGCTAAATTTTGCAACTTATTACCTACCTAAAAGATCATAGAATGAAGCTATTACAGTCTTGAAAATTTTCACACATTTATCTTCTTGACATATAGAACTACCACAACATCCCTCACCCCAAGTGATGACCACATATATTCTTCACTTGTAGGCCTGCCCCTCATACAATGGCATTTTAAGATGCTTTGTTACTTCTGCATTCTAGCCAGTGCTGCCAAGGACATTACAATTACCATTGAAAATAAAATCTCGCCAGGCTCGGTGGCTCAGCCTGTAATCCCGTGCTTTGGGAGGCTAAGGTGAGTGAATTGCCTGAGCCTACGGGTTCAAGACCCACCTGGGCAACTTAGCAAGACCTCATCTCTACAATAAATCAAAAATTAGCTGGGCGTGGTAGCGTGCACCTGTAGTTCCAGTTCCTTGGGAGGCTGAGGCGGAAGGATCACCAGAACCTAGCAGGTCGAGGCTGCGGTGGCCGGGAGCGGCCACTGCACTCCAGTCTGGGCAACAGAGTGAGACTCCAACTCAAAAAAAAAGAAAAGAAAAGAAAAGAAAATCTCAAGCTCAACAATAGGGCAAGAAGTGGCCCCCAGGTTGCCCAGTTTCCTCCTCAAGAAATATCAGACAGCCAGTGACCATAGTGATAAGAAGGGTGCTATATATAGTTCCCTTTTTCACAAATTCAGTAATTCGACCAATATTTATTCAATAAATGTTTCAATAAACATTAATCTGCTCACTCATTTTATTTACATTAGTTTCTGAATCTGTTCTGAGTAGTCAAATATACATACAGTAGGCATCATGACAGCGGTGAAATTGAAGGACACAAAGGCAGCAGATTAGGAATCTACCAATTACTAGTCACACACAGCTATGTGAAGTTTGGCTTCCTCTTTCATAAAATGTCTAACCCACAGAGTTGCTATGTAGATCCTAAGAGATTATATAACCTCAGTAAACATTGTGAGCAAATTTTATAGTTCTTTTTAAATGCTCAGTACTAACCAAACACATAAGAATAGAGAGTGCCATCTGAAGGAAGAAAAAGATCACTGCAACCTTTCCTCAGAATAGTGAGAGGAAAATGAGGTTCTACTTCACAATACAGTTTTCTGGGCCTGTAGTCCAGCTACTCAGAAGGCCAAGGTGAAAGGATTGCCTGAGCCCAGGAAGTCAAGGCTGCAGTGAGCCATGATCGTGCCACTGCACTCCAGTTTGGGTAACAAAGTGAGATCTGATTTAAAAAAAAAAAATGCAGCTTCCAAGGAAGCACTGAAAATAAAAGTAGGGAGTACCTGTATTTCCTCCTTTCCTTTCTGCCTTGTATCTTCCATAGAAAAAGGAAATAAAAGGATAAGACAAGAACAAAAGGTTATAGTAAAGAACTTTTTATCTTTTTTTTTTTTTTTGACTTATTGTACAGATGAAGTCTCATCAAGTTGCCCAGGTTGGTCTTGAACCCACGGACTCAGGCAATCCTCTCGCCTCAGCCTCCCAAAGTGCTAGGATTACAGGCATGAGCCACTGCGCCCAGCCAGAACTTTTTATTCTTATAGCCTGAGTAGAAAGCATAATTTTTCCTCATCAAACAGCAACACCCAAAAGACCTAATGCCTAATATTTTGCCAAATGCCAAAAATCCTGGTTAATTCCCTTTAAAGTAGCACTACATGGTTGCCTAAGTTTCTTACAGTGTTATTAGAGAAATTGCCATTGGAAAGAATACTACATGCCAAAGAGGAGATTACAATAAATCAGAGTTATTGAGAATTAAACAAATAATGTATAGAATAATAAAGGTCTAATAAATTCTGTTGAATCAAAACCTGCCACTATTGAAGCAGCCTTCTTGAAAATAAGGGTTGGTTGATGTGACTTTATGCAAAATCTCATCTCTCCAGAGTTCAAAGTATATTGATAACAGACTGATTAGTAACTTTCCCAAAGATCTCATATATTCTTTACAACACACCAGCAAAAATCAAAAAACATTAGGAGAAAAAAGATAAAACCATTTATACCATTTCATAAATGACATGAATAAAGAAATGAATAATAGAATCATACATTTCTAAATGGCATACGCTTTAGATACCATATTCTCTAACCCCCACTCCACAAGTGACGGAAACTGAGGCCCACAGGTCCAACAGAAGGGGTTAGGTCTTTGGACCTCCACGACCCCTGTCTCAGTATATGATATTTTTGGAGCTAATTAACTAGAACTAAAATAACCAAGTTTAGAAGACACACAGTCTTTCTTATTCTGCCAGGTTAACTGAAAATTAGACAAAGGATGAAGAAGTTTCCTTAACACTAAACACTCTCTCTAAATGTTATTCAGAGCCTTTATTCAAGTCCACTAGATTGCAATCTATACACTTAGAAAGAAGATTGAATAATCTCTCTCTACAAATTTTCTAACTATAACGTAGAACTAAATGCTTGAAATGTAGGACATTTGCCAGGGGGAGATTGATCAGATTAATAAAATTATCTTTAAAGAATAAGCAAGTTGGCCAGGCGTGGTGGCTCAAGCCTGTAATCCCAGCACTTTGGGAGGCCGAGGTGAGGGGATTGCCTGAGCCCACGGGTTTGAGAACAGCCTGGGCAACTTGGTGAGACCTCATCTCTACAATAAATCAAAAAATTAGCTGGGTGTGTGCCGGCTAATTAGCACGTGCCTGTAGTTCCGGCTCCTTGGCCCAGCAGGTTGACACTGCATGCTACTGCAATCCAGCCTGGGCGACTAAATGAGACTCCAACTCAAAAAAAAAAAAGAATAAGCAAGTTAAAGCATATCAGTTGAATTATTTAAGCAAGGTAATATCTGTTCATCTAAGCTTAACCATGTAACCTTTTTGCCAATACTAGATGTGTTAAGCAATAACCATCAGAATGATTCCCAACTAAAAGCTTAAAACAGAAAGTTCATTAGGAATATAATTTACACGCCATATATTTGTATTAATATAAGCACCTTTATTTGTAACCTACTTCTATAGTGGATAATAAATACATTCTTCTCTTGAGAAAATTAAGGCAAAATCTGGTAGTCACTGAATATGGAAAATTAAAATATATTTAATAGGCCAGGTATTATAAAACTCCTTGCAGAATTTAAAATGCAGGTCCCAGAAGGATAGAACACCTTATCAAAGTTCTAAATTAAATAAATGAACAAGAAAATTCATAAAAATCACTTTAGTAATAAGATAGTTTTACAAACTGAAATATTCCACAAGACAATTCACAGTCCCATAATAACTAACAATTCACTACACTTGGGGGCATGTTTAACTGGCGTTGAACCAATTAGCCCAAGCCCTTCTTGACAAATACTGGCCCTGATTCTCTGAATTGTGTTTTAAAGAACATCCGATTGAAAGTCAGGATGTCATATATTCTTACAAAGTTAGGATTGTGGTTTCTAGCTCCTCAGATACTAACACTGGGACAACTTCAGGAAGGAAATACTATAAAGGCTTTGAACTGCAGACCCTACTGCGTCTGAGTAACAATCCATCCCTTCATGGAAAATGATTTCAGAGTTCCAGCTTGAATTGTTAGCAACATATTGTGCACCTTGGGCAGGGGGAGAACAGTTTACTGCACTTGCCAGCTATTTGTGGCGGTACACTCTAAGGGCAAATCATTTGCAGTCTAAACAACCATCTTAGAAATGAACCTTTGGAACACAATCATTTACAAGTAACTGCCATACTCAAAACAAACTTTTTTCAACGAATAATGAGGAAAGTAATAAGTTGACTGCCAATAAGGGAAAACTGTCAGAGTTTGCATTTAATAAATTATTTTAAAATAAGAATCCATTATTCTACAATCAACATCCAGAAAATTAAATGACTTCTGGGTTAATGATAGCATTACCTGCCTCAAAACTTTACAGATAATAACACACAGGCAGATAGGTTAAGAAATTTCCCAAAAGTCAAAGGACTTCACTGCTAGGACTGCAAATTTCTATATGACATTTTTCCTAATAGCACATGAAATTTTCGAGCAACTTCTCACAGCCAAACTCTGTCTTTCAGAATGCTACCTGTCAGAGCACAGTATTGATCAGGTCTGGCATTAAGTACAATGTAATTAGGCAGTAATCCTTCCTCTCTTTCCTATGCAGTTTTTACCCATACAAGCACCACAAACTTTCTGCATTCTACCCCTCAAAATTTCTTAAGGTGTTCTAAGCTTCACATTATCTTTTTCTATATGTTTCCACATTATTCATTTATACCAAGAAGGAAATGAATTGGGGGGTGGGAGATTCCATTCCTCCTAGAAAGAAATGTTTACATGTTTTTAAAAAATAACCCCTGGCTGGGCACGGTGGCTCAGTCTTTGGGAGGATTGCCTGAGCCCGGGGGGTTGAGACCAGCCTGGGCAACTTGGTAAGACCTCGTCTCCACAATAAATCACAAAAACTAGCCGGACATGGTAGCATGTGTCTGTAATTCCAGCTACTTGGAAGTTTGAGGCAGAAGGATTGCCTGAGCCCAGCAGGTGGAGGCTGTAGTGGCCGTGAGTGTGCCACTATGTTGCCTAGGCTGGTCTGGAATTCCTGGGCTCAAGCAAGTCTCCTTCCTTGGCCTCTCAAAGTGCTGGGATTACAGGCATCAGCCACCGTGCCTGGCCATCACAGATTTTTAACATGAGACATCTAGGTCAGAGCCTTTTTGTTTGCTTTTTATTCCCCCCCCCCCCCCC
>NW_007232433.1:174123-177206 GCF_000164805.1 Carlito syrichta
CGAGTCGGGGTCTCATTCTGTTGCCCCAGCTGGAGCGCAGTGTCACAAGGCTTACTGCAACCTTGACCTTCAGGGCTCAGGTGATCCTTCCACTTCAGCTTCCCAAGTAGCTGAGACTGCAGGTGTGCACCACCACACCCAGCTAATTTTTGTATTTTTTTTGTAGAGACAAGGTCTCACTATGTTGCCCAGGCTAGTCTTGAACTCCTGGGCTCAAGCAATCCTCTAGCCTCATCCTCCCAAAGTGCTAGAATTATAGGAGTGAGCCACCACACTCAGCCCAGAGCCAGCTTTTTACCCCGATTCTGAAATTACCAAAAATAAAAATAAATTAGCAAAGCATGGTAGCACAATCTTGTAAGTCCCAGATATTAGGAGGCTTAGGCAGAAGGATCCCCTGAGCCCAGGTCGAGTCTGTGGTGAGTATTATCATGCCACTACATTCCAGCCTGGGTAATACAGTGAGACTCTGACTCAAAAAAAAAAGGCAAAAAACAAACAACCTATGATTATAATAATCCTTAACCAGTGAATATGGAAATAAATGGTTGTGTGGTCCTACATTTATTCTGTATTATGCATTTGGGCTAAACCAAAGCAGAAAAATGTGCTTAATGAAATATTTTAAATTTATGGATGGGTTATTCAAATAAAGAAACTTGTATGAAAGCATTGGTCTGGAGGGGCAGAAATCTAAGAAAGCAATGGTGCACAAAAGTGTACCTACTATTTTTTCTCCATATCTCAGGATATCCACAAACAACACTGCCTGTTTCTCTCCCTGCTCTCCCCAAGCCTATGAGGTCTTGGTCAATACTTCTTTCTAGCTGCCTTGAAACCTGTGGCTGGCCCAGGGAAGAGAGGTTACTCCGGTTCCTTGTATGACAAAGCTGGTCAGAAAATAAAGGAAACCCAGGGAAAAAAGTAAAAAGGCAAAAATTTTTTAACAGAAATTCAGAGAAAGTCATACTAAAATGTATCAAATTTAAGCCTTTCAACAAGCAGTTCAACTTTCCTAAAGTGAACAAATTGGGCAACCAGATATCACAGGAAGAACCTGTGTTTGGCCCTGAGCATCATAAAAGGATGGAAATTCTGAAAGACTGTAGTTATAGTAAGGCTGCATTAAAAGGAACTATGAAGGTCCATCCAAGTAATCATCTCCCTGGCTTTACATCCCTGATGGAAAGAACATGCGAGACATTTTATACTGACTACCCCATCCATCCTCAAAATAGACCTTTGGATTTTTGTAGAATTATGTAATGACTGATGATGCTCTAGCAAACACCTACAGTAATTGATTACTACAGATCGGTTGATAATGTAAGCACTCTAGGTACCTAGTTGGTTTAATCTTTGTAAGTACCATTACTATCCCTATTTGTCACATATTGGAAACTGGAACATGGTAAGGTTAGGTAAGTGGTGAAGGTCACAAAACTACTAAGCGCCAGAGCCAGGATTCAGTCAGGCAATCTCTCTGTATTCTATATACAAATGTATGTTCTCCAAAGCAAACACTGACTCTTCCCTTCAATAAACCAGCTCTTCCTTCCTCATTCCTATTTCCCAGTCACCAGGGTGAGAAAACATAATAGTGCTTTATCTGGGATCTAGTCAGTTCTCCCTACACAGCTTGCTGTTTCACCTGTGCCCGCATCTGCTACTGACTAGCTCTATGACCTTGGGATTTCCTCTTTCTAAGCCTCAGTTTCTTATCTATACAAGCCAAGTTCATGAGAATATCTATAGTTGTTGTGACTATTAAAATTAAAGGAGACAATTCATGCAACATGCACAGCACAGTGCCTAGCAGATAGTAGGAAGATCAATAATAATTAGCTCTTACCATCATCACCCTGAATATCTGGTCCTTCCCTTTCTAACCTTAAGCGTAAACATTCTCAAGTCCTCATCCTCTCTCATTTGCAGTACCAACAAACTCCTACTTGGTTACCCTGTTCCTGGTCTGTTTTCCATCCAAGCCAAATACTACAACTTCCAAAAACGTCACTCAGATTCCATGGAATCACAAATGCCACTTCAATTCATAAGGAATAATCGTCATAGTATGCAGTACCGGCTTATCAACTCCTTATCGTCATAGTATGCAGTACCGGCTACAATTTAGCCATTCCAATCTCCCAACACATCTCATAAAACACTGTATTACCGCACAATTCCTTCAAAGGGTATACACTTTCTCAACATTATTTCACTAATTTTTTTAGCATATTGCTCTTGCTATAGAAATTCTCATGAATTCTCAATTATTGTTCTATACCTCTCTATCTTAGCATTCATCACAAAAAGAAAACAAGTATTGTTTCTTTTCAAACTAGATTAAACTTTTCTTAAGAAGGGAAATCAGGTCTTATTTGTCCCCCCCCCAAAAATTAGTGCCTAACACAGTGTCACAAACATTAGAGTTCAATAAATAAACACCAATTCATTTAACACAAACTTTGATTTTAAAAACATTGTAACATTCAAATCCTTTAGGAAATTTTCTCACAGTTAAGGCTCTGAAAAATAAATAGGCATGTTTCAACAGTGTGAATCTATTCCATGGCAAGCATTTAAAGTACTGAAACACCTAAAAACCTTACCAGGATATTTTTATATTAAAAAAACTTTACCAATAAAATTTGGATGTTTATTTATACTGTGTTAAAGACTATAATTCAGAGCATACAGCTTTAAAGTTCTTTAAAATCAATTATGGCTTGATAGCTTTCCATATTTCCTAAAAAAAAAAAGACAACTAAAAACATAGCTCAAAGCTTTATCCTAAATGTGAAATAAAAATAATAAAAATCATCTATATAACAACACTAAAATGATCAATAGTTTTACATATATATTTTGCATAAGGTTAAAGATTCTGCAAAATAAGTTTTAGAAATACTGAACACAGCCAGGCTCGGTGGCTCAGCCTGTAATCCCACACCTTTGGGAGGCTGAGGTGAGTGGATTGCCTGAGCCCGCGGGTACGAGACCCGCCTGGGCAGCGAGACCTCATCTCTACAATAAATCAAAAAATCAGCCGGGCGTGGTAGCGTATGCCTGTAATTCCGGTT
>NW_007232433.1:177318-217186 GCF_000164805.1 Carlito syrichta
AAAAAAAAAAAAAAAAAAGAAAGAAAAGAAATACTGAACACAGATATTTACAAGCTTTAAAGACTTTTTTTTTTTGCAAGTATAGACAGCACTAGTTTCTGCTTATGCTTTTGTAATTCTTACACACACATAAAATTAGCTTTCCTCCTAAAGAAAGAAAAAAAAATTAGATGAGGCAGTCAATTATGGAAAAATGTCTTTGGCCAGGCTCGGTGGCTCAATCTGTAGTCCCAGCACTTTGGGAGGCCAAGGTGAGTGGATTGCCAGAGCCCCAGGGTTTGAGACCAGCCTGGGCAACTTGGCGAGACCTTGTCTTTACAATAAATCAAAAACTAAGCCAGATGTGATAGCACATGCCTGCAGTTCCGGCTACTTGGAAGGTTGAGGCGGAAGGATCGCTGGAGCCCCCAGCAGGTCAACACTGGGGTGGTCGTGAGCGTGCATGCCACACTGCACTCCAACCTGGGCGACAGAGTGAGATTCCAACTCAAAAATAAATAAATAAATAAAAACGGAAAAGAAAAATGTCTTCACTGCCATAAAACATTTCACACCAAAAAAGATAACATTACGATTAAATTGTGATCTGGTTGCTGAACCTATTGTTCTCTAACCGTCCATGAAGATGGATAGTTAAGGGAGAAGAGCAGAAACGGAAATAAGAAAGGAATATATATAAACACTTTCTGAGCAAAGGCATTTCAAATTCAACTTTCCGAGCAGAGGCATCTCAAATTCAACTCACACTTAATTTTTTTTCCTATCACATTGGGTGTAGTTTCTACCACTATGGTCTAAATGCAGATTCATGTTAAGAAAAAAGGTTAAAGTTATATGTGAATTACATACTGAAAATGAAACACAGTTTCTATGATGCACGGGCATCTTTTGGCTATAAGATTACTTTCTTAAAATACATTAAAATGCTCAAGAAGCTGGTGGTATAGTAGAAAGAATACTAGACTAAAAAGTTAAGAGATCTGCAGTTTTCTGTTTTGCCTCAAATTCTCTTTAGGACCTCAGACAAGATGCTCAACCTTTTTGACTCCCATTATACTTATATGTATTTAAAAAACAAAAACTAGATGATCTCTAAATACCTCTTTGGATTATAAACTTTTATGATAGTACAAAATCAGAAAATGTAGTAAGCATCAAGATTAATTTAAGATTAAAATTATACATCTTAAATATTTCCTTAAACTGTGTATATTCAGTTTTATCAAAACTTCCCTACTGAGTTCTACTGTTAAAATATAAGGTGAGAGGAAGTAAATATATTTCAATAATGTGGAACAAATGACTTTAGAAATAGTCTCCAAAATGTTCAAATAAGACTAATGGAGAAAAAAGTTTATCGGTTGGGTACGGTGGCTCACACCTGTAATCCCAGCACTTTGGGAGGCAGAGGCAAGAGGATTGTGTTTGAGACCATGTGTTTGAGACCAGCCTGGGCAACTCAGCAAGACCTCATCTCTACAATAAATAAAAAAACTAGTCGGGTGTGGTAGCACACGCCTGCAGTTCCAACTACTTGGAAGGCTGAGGCGGAAGGATCACCTGAGCCCAGTAAGTCAAGGTTGTGGTAGCTGTAAGCATGCCACTGCACTCCAGCCTGGGTGACAGAGTAAGACCCTAATTCAAAAATAATATTAATAATTATCAGTATTACCATCTTTAGAAGCATCAATAAGTGAAAATTCAGAAAATGACAAAGGATTTTAATTTTTAACAAACTTTACATTATAATGTAGTAACAGTCCGACAAAGAGTAGAAAAGCAAATATAAAAAGTAGGATAAGCCGGGCTTGGTGGCTCAGCTTGTAATCCTGCGTCTTTGGGAGGCTGAGGTGAGTGGATTGCCTGAGCTCGCGGGTTCGAGACCCGCCTGGGCAGCGAGACCTCATCTCTACAATAAACAAAAAAAAAAATCAGCCAGGCGTGGTAGCGTATGCCTGTAATTCCGGCTACTTGGAAGGCTGAGGTGGTAGGATTGCCGGAGTCCAGCGGGTCGAGGCTGTGGTGGTCGGGAGCGGCCACTGCACTCCAGTCTGGGCGACAGAGTGAGACTCCAACTCAAAAAAAAAAAAAAAAAAAAGTAGGATAAGCCAGGTGAGGTGGCTCATGTCTGTAATACCAGCACTTTGGGAGCCTGAGAGAGAGGATGGCTTCAGTCCAGGAGTTCGAGACCAGGTTACACAACATAATGAGACCTCGTCTCTACAAAAAAATAAAAAAAATTGCTAGGTGTGGTGGCATGTACCTGTAGTCCCCACCACTTGGGAGGCTGAGTTGAAAGGATTGCCTGAGCCTAGAAAGGACTGCTGTGAGCTGTAATTGTGCCACTGCATTTCAGCCTGGGCAACAGTGTAAGATCCTGACTCAAAAAACAAAAAACAGCAGCGGATGGATATAAGCAGCTGTCTTTACAAGTTATACCAGTAAAACCTCCTTTTGTCATTGGCCAGGATACACCATTGTCGTAGTTCACTGAATGAGTAACCAGAAGCAATAACAATGGATCTATTTTATGAACTGATAAATATGTGTTGTTGCCCTTTCAAATAAACTGCATTATTATGATAACAGAGAAAATCATTCTTACCATTGTTTTAATTTCACTTATTCAAATTCAGTATAATAATTACGTAGTTGAAATAACATTTATGCAATTACTACTCTTCTGCTATCTAAGGAACTAACACAAGTGATCTACAGAATAAGAACTGTATCAAATCACATTTTGATCAGATCAATTTTAAAGAGAGAAGAAAAAGGAAAAAATTAATATACTATTACTGCTCTTTAAAAGTTTATAATACTAAAAAGAGCCTATAGATTTGATTTAATTTAAGCTAAATAAACAGGCATTACTAAACCCTAAATTCAGTCAAGAATCAAATGCCACTACAGCAAAAACTTTAAATATACTTAACCAGAAAATATTTTCAATGTACAAATTACACAGTTAACTTTAAAAAAGAGATAAGCACAGGAATAAATTACTAGAAAATAATAAACTCATTCCAATAACAGTCTTGGGGGTGGGATATGATTAGACCATTCAAAAAAACAATCTTAAAAATAAAGAAAAAAATAGAATCCTAGAGTTAGTCCAAACTCAAGATGCAAATTTTCTAGTATTTCACTCAAATTAGGAATTCTATCTCTTCAATAAACACTTCCTACCCATTACAGCTTTTGCTAAATTGTAACTATTATGAAGTTTGTCCTATCTGACTTAAAATGTATCCTTCTCTTACTCTCATCCTTCAATGACAACAAAATTACCGACTACAAATTACTAGGAGGCATTGGTTCTATTTCTAGCTCCCTACTAGTTTTTAACCCCTCATCTCTATTGACTTCTTCACTGCCTACATTAAAAAAAAAAACCAAACCTGCTGACACCCTACTCTTTCGAGATTACTCAAAGGTAGTCTGCTGGAAGTGGTAGCATGCTGGACGTAGTCTTATCATTTCATAACATCTCTGCACACTGCAGTCTGGCTTTTGTCCATACTACCAAAACTACTCAAGACAAAATCAACAATAACCCTCTGATTGCCAAATCCATTCTAAAGGACATACTCTAGTTCATCTTACTTGACCCCCATTTTTTAATTTTAGAATCATGGGGTACACATGAGGATGTGTTACATAGATACATTGCATGAAAGTGAGGTTTGGGCTTCTGACGAGCCCTCCCCTACCCCAGTGGTGACCATGGTACCCAATGGGTGGTTTTGTATCCCTTATCTCCCCTCCCTCCCTCCTTTAGCAGTGCTCAGTGTCTGTTGTTCCAGTTCTTGGGCCCAATGTTTAGTGCCCACTTATGAGGTAGAACAGGTGGCATTCAGTTTTTTGTTTCTGTGATAGTTCTCTTAGAATGATGTTGACCTCTCTTCATAAGAAACATGAAGTATCTAAAAATGCAATGATAAACAGTACTTGGTTCGGTATTCGTGCTCAATAAATACTTGAATTAAAAAAAAAAAAGAAACATGAAGTATATGAAACTATTAACTACTCATTCCTTAAACCTCTCTTCTCGCTTGACTTGTGAGAAGACACACTCACACATATAAGTGTGACACAGAAACCCATTATTGTCTGTTCATATTGCCACAACCCTTAAAGAAAGGAATAACTTTTTAGAGGGCCTGCAGGTACTTAAATTCCTGAGAAAAGAAAGCCTGTAATCCCAGCACTTTGGGAGGCCGGGGGAATGGACTTCCTGAGCCCATAGGTTCGAGACCAGCCCGGGCAACTTGGCGAGACCTTGTCTCTACAATAAATAAAAAATTAGCCGGGCATGATAGCAGGTGCCTGTAGTTCTGGCTACTTGGACGGATGACTCTGATTAAAAAAAAAAAGAATAGTAGCATTTATGGTCTGCATTTTCTGGCACCAGCTACCAAAAGCTAGCTCATAGTGTTATCAATAACACCAAACTGAAGAGTTGATTATGCTTGTCATAGAGTGAGGAAGTTAACAGAGCCTATTACAAAGTAAAAATTATTCACTGCAACATATTGTTGATTAGTAGTTATAACACGCAAAAAGTTATAAAAATTACAAGGCTTATGGTTACATGGGTGCTATATTTTCAAATCTATAACTACTGATAAAAATGAGTGAATTAGGATTCATTTCTCTCAGTTGAGTGAGAGCAGTCTACAGGGACCTAAGGGTTTTTTGCAGTCTCTTAATGGGGAATGTATAGGAGATAAGGAAATATACTTTCTTTTTTTGAGTTGGAGTCTCACTCTGTCACCCAGGCTGGAGTACAGTGGCACACACAGCCACCGCGGCCTCGACCTGATGGGCTCAGGTGATCCCTCAGTCTCAGCCTTCCAAGTAGCTGGATCTACAGGCATACACCACCACACCCAGCTAATTTTTAAATTTATTTTAGAGATGAGGTCTCGCCAAGTTGCCCAGGCTGGTCTCGAACCGGTGGACTCAGGCAATCCTCTCACCTCAGCCTCCCAAAGTGCTGGGATTATAGGTGTAAACCAATGTGCCTGGTCTTTTTTTTTTTTTTTTTTTTTGAGTTAGAGTCTCACTCTTGTCGCCCAGACTGGAGTGCAGTGGCACACTCACAGCCACCATAGCCTCAACCTGCTGGACTCAGGCGATCTTTCTGCTTCAGCCTTCCAAGTAGTGGGTACTACCAGCATGTACCACCACACCCAGCTAATTTTTTTTTATTTATTGCAGAGACACGGTCTCACCAAGTTTCCCAGGCTGGTCTGGAACTGTAGGCTCAGGCAATCCTCTCGCCTCAGCCTCCCAAAGTGCTGCAATTACAGGCATGAGCCATGGTGCCCGGCTCATAAAAGCTACTACTGACAAAATGCAGCTGTACCTTGAGTTCTACACAATGCTCTTTCAGTCATGTAGTCAATGTACAGGTACCAGCAACCCAAACTTATAAAAACGAACTGTAAAACCTACGGAGTGAGCAGATTGGTTCCAGAAATGCCAAGAGCCAGGTTCTGTCTCCCTGAATTCTGAATTCAGAAATAAACTTCTATCAGTTCCCTGCCTCTTGATGTACTGGTGTGGAGAGATCAGCTGAGCATTTACTGGGACTGTAGAGAGTGTGTGTGTGTGTGTGTGTGTGTGTGTGTGTGTGTGTGTGATTTTTTTTTTTCTTTCAGTTTTCCGCCTCCTCCTCTGACCACTTCTCAGTCTGCCTGGCTGGGTTCTCCTTTGCCAGCTCTTTCACATTGATGAGCCTCTAGATTCTCTCCCCGCACTTCTCTTACTTTGTGCCCTCTGTTGATGGCCTCATCTACTTCTACGGTTTCATGTACCACCTATATGCTAATGACTTCCACATGTTCCTCTAAAGGTGAGTCTAGAACTCTCTTCAAATCTCCAGATCCTTATATAAGAAGATGTACCCAGAACATCTCAAGGAAATATGAGGGGGCTAAAGAAAATAATCTTAGGCTAGTAAACTCCATCATGCCCCACTAGTTTAGGGCACAATCATTTATTTTCAACATCCACAAGTTCTTTCCAAGGTGATGGCTTCTCCGGTTACTGATCACTGGCATGACTAAATATCTCGCTTTGCCTAGACAGTCCTGGCGTGTGCCTGTTGCTCTGGAGTCGTTGATGACACCCTTTGCATTCACAAAACAGCACCCATGTGGCCGGGGAGGGACATGAGAGCTTTATCTATCCCCTCATCCTCCTGATTTTTCATGCGCAACGAAGTCCCTCATCCTTTCTGGATTCTTTACTGCCTAACTTCAGGAACCCGAGCCCCGTTGCTAAGAAACTTCTTTACATCCTCTAGCTTCACACAGGACGATCACTTCACCTCCTCTTGATAAATCACTGTATGCACACAAATCCCAGGCCAGGAAGACCAGTCAGTACTCTCTCGGTTTATGAATCATTATTATTCCATTTTATCTCATTTAAATTTATACTATAGCTCTATTTATAGTTATCACTTACTAACCTTTTGAGTCAGTCATCTCTATTTACTGAGAACTTTGCCACATGACTATCTTCCTTTCCACACAAGAGCTGATATGCCAGGACTTCCCTGTCCATAAGGACATTAAACCACACACAGTGAACTTAAAGCTCTCTGTCTTCCTCTTCTTCAGGTACTCCTACTTTGCAGAAGGCCAGCATGGTTTAGTAGTTGGGAATAAGGGCTTCAAAGCTAGAAAGACTCAGACTTCCTAGATGTGTGTCTTGGGAAAAGCTACTTAACCTCACTGCACCCCGATATCCTTATCTGTAAAATGTTGATACTAGTATGTGCCTCATAGGATTGTTGCGAAACCTAAGTATGATAACCTATGGAAAACATTTAGTATACTGACTACTACAAAGCACTCAATAAATAGTAGTTTTTACTATATTAACACTGTTGTAATTAGCACTATTACTCTTGGTTATCCACCATCAACAGCTGACTCTTTGGCCCTTATCATCAACTGAAACTGCTCCAACGCCAGGATCTTAAATTTAGGACTTTCATATCACATGTGCCTGTGTTTCCATCTCTGGGACTCTTTTACTTCCATTAATCCTGACCCTTACTCATGAGATGCTTCACCTTCTTCATTCTCCACACGTACCAGCCCCATCTTGGCTTGGCTTTCTTCCTTCACCAAGTAGGAACCCTTCAATTCGCAACCTCATTAATGCCTTCAGTTCCTTCACACCGCCCCCTACTTAAATTCTCCATCACACCTTCCCTTCTAATCCCAGCACAGGTTTGGTCTACTAGCTTTGTGCATAGTTACAGGGAAGAGGGACCAAGAGTGGACAGCTGGACAAAACTGCTTCACCATTCTGACTGGCCTCTTTATACATTTGTGATTTCAAGGGGAGGGTATTCATCACTATTCAGCAGCTAGGTAAGTCCCTTTTCCAATCTCAATGGCAACTTTATTTTGCCCTCAAGCATACCCCAACCCATGCTCTTCCTTTTCAATCTCCGCAGATAACCTTGCTTCACAGAGAAAAAAGATGCCATTCTGGAAATTCACCTGTATCTATATCTACTCCCTACTTCCTCTTCTTTTTAAATAGGAAGATGCATCAGTACTCTTCTTCAGGGTATTCTTTTCACTTGTGTTCCTGGACACAACACTTCCATTTTCTCTGGGATTACATTTGATCAATAATCTCCTCTCCTGTGACTTAAATTTTCTTCTTCTTCAATGGATTCTTTTCCTCAATCCGCTGATGTGTCCTTGACTTCTCCATTCTTAAAAAAAAAAAAAAACAAAAGCTTTCCACTGATAATATCTCCCTGCTCAAGCTTCCACCCACTATCTTCCCTTCATTACCAAAAGCATTTGAAAGAATATATTTACTAAATGATGAAGAGTTTCATTTGGTTCAGATTTCTCTCCTGAGATCTAGACCTTTTTCAAAAAATTTAATCACATCTGACTTGGTTCCAACAAAGGAAATAAAACAGCTAATTCCACCAAACAGAAGAAAACTAATGAATTTCACATCTCCAAATCTACACTTCCACCTGTATTTTTTAAATGCAGAACCATTATTAGCATCACCATTCCCCCAGTCAGACAATATAGCATCCATAAGACCTGCTTAAAGTTCTCCCTCTCCTTTACCCCATATCTAAGCAAGTCTTTCCAGAGTCTCTCACATCTGTCTCCTTTGTGAGTTCCTAGGGTTGCTACTGCTGTCACCTTCCTCACAAGGATGTTGTAAGGGTTAAATAAAATAATAAATGGGAATGTCTGCAAGTTGTAAAGTTCTATACAAAGATTATTATATAAATATTAAACCTTTGGCAAAGTAAACATGAGATTAGCTAATAAGACTTGTTCTTAAAAAAATAAATTCTGGGTCTCAGTAACCAGTGCTTTCTTTTCTAATTACAAATCACAAAGCATTTAGCAATTTGGTTTATAATTTTTCTAGAAATCAGTCAGTATTAAGATTCTCAATTGCCAGGCGTGGTGGCTCACGACTATAATCCCAGCGCTTTGGGAGGCCAAGGTGAGAGGACTGCCAGACCCCACCAGGTTTGAGACCAGCCTGGGCAATTTGGTGAGACCTCATCTCTACAATAAATCAATTAGCTGGGTGTGGTAGTGCATGCCTGTAGTTCCAGCTACTTGGAAGGCTGAGGTGGAAGGATTGCCTGAGCCCAGCAGGTCGAGGCTACGATGGCCATAAATGTGCCACTGTACTCCAGCCTGGGTGACAGAGTGAGACTCCAACTCAAAAAAATAAAAAATAAAAAGGTTTTCAATACATGGTTTCTGAGTTTCACCTCCCTTTTCCTCCATTTTTAACTCTTTGCACTCAGATATCCCCTCTGAGTGAACATCGTAAATTTAGCAAACCACTCTGATGTCCCCTCTCAGGGGACATTAAGAGATTACTGGTGATTATACAGGACAAACTTATGCAAGCGCAAATTTTTGAAAAATGTATGTTTCCTTGATGTTTTCCGTTCAAATTGCACAAAAAAGCAAATAAAGTGATGGAATATATTCTGAGATATACATTTAAAAAATCAGCTGATATTATGTAGAAAGAGAACATGTGATTGCTTTTCACAGTGGTGCACCCACACTTCTTTGTAACAGAAGGTAGTGATAAAGAGCATTTGTATAAGAAAGGCAGCTGTGTGTATACCCTTTGTATCACATAGTATAATTTGAAAAGATAGATAAGCCAAGTTATCTAAAGTGAATATGGGAATGATTCAAGCACCAAATTTGTAAGAGTACTGGTCAACTGCTTTCAACAGTAAAATACTCTAATTTTCAGAAACATTCAGTAGAGAAGGGTTTATACAAATCTTCTGGATGCTTCATTGAGGACACCTGCATTGAGTAATGGGATGATCAGAACTCGTATTCAAAGGGACAATAATTATTTGAAATACATCGATTCAGGCTGGGCTTGGTGGCTCAGCCTGTAATCCCAACGCTTTGGGAGGCCAAGGTGAGTGGGTTGCCTGAGCCTGCGGGTTCAAGACCCGCCTGGGCAACTTGGCGAGACCTCATCTCTACAATAAATAAAAAATTAGCCGGGCGTGGTAGTGCGCACCTGTAGTTCCAGCTACTTGGAAGGTTGAGGCAGAAGGATCACCGGAGCCCAGCAAGTTGAGGCTGCAGTGGCCGGGAGCAGCCACTGCACTCCCGTCTGAGTGACAGAGTGAGACTCCAACTCAAAAAAAAAAAAAAAGAAAGAAAGAAATACATATATTCAAAATTTTTGCAATATTTCATTCTGAATCAGGTAATTAGTATTGACGAATCAGTTGTTCACTTTAAAGGACAAATATCATTTATAACATACAATCCAAATAAGCCTACCAAATAGAGTATATGCATTTATGCACTAGCTGATTCAAAAACAAGAGTATCTTTTTTCCAATACTTCCCTACTACAAGCCAGGCTCGGTGGCTCAGCCTGTAATCCCGTGCTTTGGGAGGCTGAGATGAGTGGATTGCCTGAGCCCGCAGGTTCGAGACCCGCCTGGGCAACTTGGTGAGACCTCATCTCTACAATAAATCAAAAAATTAGCCGGGCGTGGTAGCGTGTGCCTGTAGTTCCAGCTACTTGGAAGGCTGAGGCAGAAGGATCAACAGAGCCCAGCAGGTCGAGGCTGCAGTGGCCGGGAGCGGCACTGCACTCCAGTCTGGGCAACAGAGTGAGACTTCAACTCAAAAAACAAAAACAAAAACAAAAACAAAAAAACAACTTCCCTACTATAGCAGCATAACATCCAAAAACATCACTCAACCTAATCTTCCTGTAAGCACCAGAATTCCATTACATTTATATAAAAAGTTGTTGGGAAAGTTCCCAGTGCAGCAGATACCATGTTTACTAACAGATATTACACTAGTATTGTCCTAGCAGAAGAGCTACTAAAGATGAAATGTTATTTTACTGTACAAAGTCAACTGCAAGGGAATACCAGAACAAATTAAAAAGCCAGTCATTAATTAAAAAAAATAGCGTATAGGAAAAATAATCTTACGTTCCTTGCGTGGAAGGACAAAAGGATCAGCTCTCAGCACTTGGAATCATGCAGGAATGAAATCTACCACAAAGACACTACATGGTGGAAATCGCATATCAGTCAAAAAGTTTGAAATGATTCTAAATTACATTGGAAACATGAGCAATATGGATCATGTAGATCAATATACTTCTACATATTGTTTTCTATGAAAATCTTTAAAATAGTGGAGGAAATTATTCCTCTGGTGACTAGAAATATGCATTATTAACTCCTATATACTGTACCAAGCATCAAAAAAAAAAAAAAGTAAAAACTATGTCCTATCTGTAATTTGTCAAGTATCTGGTTGATCAGTTGAGAAGTGACTTTCAGGAATTGGGATTATGTCCTTCCACATCTTCAAACAACAGACTGGAAAATAAATTACATATTATTAATGTGGGAGGAAGACTTCATTGTCTGCTAAAATGGAAAAATACCAGGTGGAAGACTTCAAACAAATCACTATTGCACAGCATGAATCAATGAACCTGCAATGCATGTTGGTGACTGTTTCACACATTACCACATGTTAGAAAAATATAAGAGATAAAATTTTGATTTGTTTTGCCATAAATAAGTTCCTCAATGTCCAAAATTCAATTATAAGTCAAATATCATTACAACAAAATAATTGGTACCAACACCATAGTATGAAATGACTATTCCCACTATTTCCTTAAAAAGTGCGGTCGAGGTCAGATGCGGTGGCTCAACCCTGTAATCCCAGCACTTTGGGATGCCAAGATGAGAGGATTGCCTGAGCCCAGGGATTTGAGACCAGCCTGGGCAACTTGGTGAAACCTCGTCTCTACAATAAATTAAAAAAAAAAAAATTAGCTGAGCATGGTGGCATGTACCTGTAGTTCCAGTTACTTGGAAGGCTGAGGAGAAAGGATCATCTGAACCCAACAGGTTGAGACTGCAGTGGCCATAAGCGTGCCACTGCACTCCAGCCTGGGCGACAAAATGAGAACCCAACTCAAAAAAAAAAAAGTGCAGTTGAGTTGCGAATAGGTGATCTGCAAAATGTCTCTGAGTGCAAAGGGTTAAATATAAAATGTGCAATAATTTAGGTTTCTGGCAAAAAAAAACTATTCTCTTTACTTAAAAAAAACCAGACTACTTTCTAGAGGAGTTTTAGGTTCACAGCAAAATCAAGTGTGAAGTACAGTACAGCGTTCGTGCCCTCACATACACAGCCTCCCCCAACTATGGACATCCCCCACTAGATTGGTACATTTATTGCAATCAATGAACCTATATTGATAGAGACAGATCATTATTACCAAAGTCCACAGTTTAGGGTTCACTCTTTTAACCCTTGGTGTTGTATATTCTATGGGTTTTGAAAAATGTATAATAACACAATAGCTTTATTGACCTAAAAATCCTCTGTGCTCTCTCTGCCTATTTTTCCTCTCCCCTTCCAAGCCTTGGCAACCACTGACCTTGTCACTGTCTCCATAGTTTGTCCTTTTCTAGAATGTCATATAGTTGCAATCTCAGAGTATGTAGACTTTTCAGGTTGGCTTTTTTCACTTAGTAATATGCATTGAAAATTCCTCTATGTCTTTTTATGGCCAAGTCACTTTTAAATGCCATTTTACTAAGGTAGAACGACACATATTTAAAGTGCATAATTTGATAAGTTTCAACACGTGTACACCCAAGAAACCATCATCACGATAAAGACAGCAAACACAAGCCGGGCTCGGTGGCTCAGCCTATAATCCCACGCCTTGGAAGGCCGAGGTGAGTGGATGGCCTGAGCCCGCGGGTTCGAGACCCACCTGGGCAACTTGGCGAGACCTCATCTCTACAATAAGTCAAAAAACTAGCCGGGCATGGTAGCACATGCCTGTAGTTCCGGCTACTTGGAAGGCTGAGGCAGAAGGATCGCCAGAGCCCAGCAGATCGAGGCTGCGGTGGCCCCGGCCACTGCACTCCAGTCTGGGCGATGGAGTGAGACTCTGACTCAAAAAAAAAAAAAAACTAGTGAACGTATCTAGTATCCTCTGAAGTTTCCTGGTACCCTCCTTCCCTTTCCCTCTCTACCCCATCTCCAGGCCACCACTGCATTTTCGAGAATTTTATAGATAGAACAATATAGTATGTACTTTTTTCTTTCTGCTCTGGTTTTTTTCATGCTGTGTAATTATTTTGAAATTTGTTCACGTTGTTGTACATCTTAGTTCATTCCTTTTTAGTGCAGAGTAGTAGTTCGCTGTATAAAAATACTACTGGCTGGAAGCAGTGGCTCACGCCTATAATCCCAGCACTTTGGGAGGCTGAGGTGAGAGGATTGCCTAAGCCCATCAGGTTCGAGACCAGCCTGGGCAACTTGGCGAGAATAAATCAAAAAATTAGCCAGGCGTGGCAGCTCACGCTGTAGTTCCGGCTACTCGGAAGGCTGAGGCGGAAGAATCGCCGGAGCCCAGCAGGTCGAGGCTGCGGTGGCCGGGAGCAGCGACTGCACTCCAGTCTGGGTGACTGACTGAGTGAGACTCCAACTCGAAAAAAAAAAGAAACACAAAATGGATGAGGAAAGAAGAGAGCTTCTAGCTATTTAACTGAGTGGAAGAAATAGATGAACAATAGGGTAGAGTACTATACATACTTAGAAATTTTTATAAAACTACTGCCGCTTATCTTTAAAAAGTACTGTTTGGGGGTTTTTTGAGTAAGAGTCTCACTCTATTGCCCAGGCTGGAGTGCAGTGGCACGTGGCTGAGACTGGTAAGAGAGAGAAGAGACAGAGAAAGAGACAGACTTTTGTTTAGAGGTGGGGTCTTGCTATATTGCCCAGAATGAACTCAATCTCCTGGGCACAAGTGATCCTCCTGACTCAGTCTCAAGTAACTGGAAATATGGACATGAACCACCATGCCTGGCTTAGGAGACCGATATATTTTTCATCCAACTTTTACAGGGCAAATTCTATTGTTACAAATACTACATAATTTGGTTCGAGAGGTCACCATTTAACATGTGTTAGCCCATGTATTTCAAGTCATCTTTAATGAAGCAAAAGAATTAGGATAATCCCTGTATATTACTGACTTACTAGGGTTAAATTAAATTTCTCGGCAGTCATTAGTTTGGACTGAGCTCCTGCATGATGCCCAATAGGCCAAACCAAAACAGAGTCACTCATGCTGACGTTCCCCATCACTAAGTGAAAACTAAATTGTTTATCTGACCTTCCAAGAAATCAGGAGAGAAGGGTAACAGCCAATCCCCAAACAGGCCAGTTGATATAATATGATTTGATAAGGCTGACATGAAAAGTAAGTCCTCTCTGCTTTAACTTCAATAAGAAAAGTAACTTTTATGCCAGGCATGATGGCTCAAGCCTATAATCCTAGCACTTTGGGAGGCTGAGTGGGAGGACTGCTTAAGCCCAGGAGTTCGAGACCAGCCTAGACAACATAGCTAAACCTCATCCCTATAAAAAAAATTAAAAACTAGTCACTGTGGCACACACCTGTGGTCCCAGCTTCTCAGGAGACTGAGGTGGGAAGATCGCTTGAGCCCAGGAGGTCGAGGCTGCAGTGAGCCGTGGTGAGCATGCAACTATACTCTAGTCTGGGTGACAGAGTGAGACCCCGACTCAAAAATTAAAAAAGTAAAGTAACTTTTGAACAACAATCCAGAGCTCGGTGGCTCCGCCTATAATCCCAGAACTTTGGGATGCCGAGGCAAGTGGATTGCCTGAGCCCACGGGTTCGAGACCAACCCTGGCAACTTGGCGAGATCTCATCTCTACAATAAATTAAAAATTAGCCTGTAGTTCGAGCTACTTGGAAGGCTGAGGCAGAAGGATTGCCGAAGTCCAGCAGGTCAACACTGGGGTGGCCTTAAGTGTGCCACTGCACTCCAGCCTGGGCAATGGAGTGAGGCTCAAATTAAATTAAAAACAAAAACAAAAAAAACGAGAAAACAACAATCCACTTTTTGCTTTCAGCTTCTTCTTTCCTCTGCCCTTTCTGTCTATACAGGAGTCCCCTTTATCCATGACTTCACCTTCCAAGGTTTCAGTTATCTGCAGTCCATGGCAGTCTGAAAATATTAAATGGAAAATTCCAGAAATAATTCACACGTTTTAAATAACACCCCATTTTGAGTGATCTCACACCATCCTACTACACAGTGGACACAGAGTTCGGCACCATTCGCGGTTTCAGGCTTTCACTAGGATCTTGGAATGTATCCCCCAAGGATGGGAGAGACTATAACAAAACCAACCGCTTCTGCTCAGCTTATCAGAACATTCATTCTATTTTACAGAATGAGGAGTTGCCCAATTCTAGATCACAAATGAAAGCCAACTGAGATTTTAAAACCAACATTGTAATTTTGTCTTTTGACACTACTAAAGTATTAAAAATGCAGGTCCTTTCCATTGTAATTTCATAAATGGTCAAGTGAAGTCACACTTGATAACAACATTTCTGGGGCTTAAAAAAAATCTTGAACTTAAGCTGGACAGCAAAGATAATTAAGAAATAGATAACAGTGTTCAAGTTAAATACAGCAACAGACTGAAAAGGTACTCTGAAATTATGGTTTACATGTCCTTCTCTACAACTGAAACTAAAAAACACATTCTAAGCCAGGCACAGTGACTCAAGCCTGTAATACCAGCACCCTGGGAGGCTGAGGCCAGAGGACTGCCTGAGCTCAGGAGTTCAAGACCAGCCTGGCAACTTGGTGAGACCTCGTCTCTACAATAAATAAAAAAATAAGTCGGGCATGGTAGCACACACCTGTAGTAACAGCTATGTGGAAGGATTGCCTGAGCCCAGCAGGTCGAGGCTGCAGTGGCTGTGAGTGTGCCACTGCACTGCAGCCTGGCCGATAGAGTGAGACTCCAACTCAAAAAAAAAAAAAACAACAAAAACCCCACATTCTGTGAGTTCAAACAAACAAAAACAAAACTACATTTGAGAGAAGAATGACTAGGTGGATCCAAAAGAGCCAAAAAGAAAATAAGCATGAAATTAAAGTTGGAAGCTTATGGGCAAAAATTTTTAACCCCCAGTATACTCAAGGTAATGTAAAAAGTTTATTTGAAACAAAGTCAACTACAGTTTACTAATAATAATCTCCACTTTGACAAGGATTCTTTGCTTGGTCAAACTTATTTAGGTTTCTCAATCTTCTGCTAGTCCCATCGGTGTACTTCCTTGAAAATCCAATTCTAGCAAAGAACCCTGCTAATCTGTTTAGCAGATCCATCCTGGATATCTAATCATCTTCCATACTTGATGGATCTGACCTTCCACCATCCCCTAGGTGATGTCTTATCAACCTGGCTAGTCTTCAGTATAGCCAGAAGTCCCCTTACTCTCGATGCTTCCTCTTAGTAATTTTCTTTTCTTTTTTTTCTCGAGTCGGAGTCTCATTCTGCTGCCCAGGCTGAAGCCCAGTGGCACACTCACGGCCACTGCAGCCTCTACCTGCTGGGCTCAGGAGATATATCTGCCTCAGCTTTGCACATAGCTGGAACTACAGGCTTGCACTGCCACACTCAGCTAATTATTTGTTTGTTTGTTTTAGAGACGAGGTCTCTCCATGTTGCTCAGGCTGGTCTCAAATCCCTAAGCTCAGAAAATCCTCTCATCTCCGCCTCCCAAAATGCTGGTATTACAGGTGTGAGCCACCACGTCTGGCCTCCTCTTAGAAATTTTCTATCCACTGATTTTCTATCCACATTATTCCTTGGCTGTAAATTCCTACTTGCCTGTGCTGTGTCTCTCACCCTACTGCAGGACCCTGTTGCAAAGGTCCCTGTATTTCTCACAATAACCTGGAACAAATTCTTCCTTAACATTCTTTAATGAGCATCACTGAGTAATTTTTTTAATTTAAAAATGTGGATGTGGCCATGAGGGTACCACTGCACTCCAGCCTGGGCGACAGAGTGAGACTCCGACTCAAAACCAAAACAAAAACAAAGTGGATGTCTAATTTTATTGTCTTCTAAGCAACTCCTAACCTTCTCCCCACCAAACCTGCTCCTTTCATAAACTTCATCTCAGTACATACACCCTATCTTTCTTCTTGCTCAGGACAAAACTTTGGCGTCCTTCATATCTCAATTTATCCTGAAATCAACAACCTCCCACCAATTCAACTCTGGTCCAAGCTACCGGCCTAGTTTACAGCAACAGTATTCCAACTGGAATCCCAGTTTCTGCTCCTGCCCAATCCCTCCCCCACAACAAAGTTTATTCTCCATCCAGCTGCCAGAAATGACCTTTCTTTTTTTCTTTCTTTTTTTAAGTCTGGGTCTCACTGTTGCCTAGGATGGAATGCAGTAGCATGATCACGGCTTACCACAGCCGTGACCTCCTGGATTCAGGTTCCTGAGTAGTCAGGACTACAGGCATGTGCTGCCATGCCCGGCTAATGTTTTGATTTTTTGAAGAGATAAGGTCTTGCCCATGCTGGTCTCGAACTCCTGGGCTGAAGCTATCCTCTTGCCTTGGCCTCCCAAAGTGCTGGGATTACAAGCATGAAACACTAAGTCCAGCAGGAATAACCATTTGACTAATAAAAGGTAAGCCAAATTATATTCTTTATTTATTCAAAAGAAGGACACCCCTTCTCACTCAGAGTAGAAACCCAAGTCCTTACAAAAGCCAAAAAGGTCAAAGTCTAATCTCCCATCACCCTAACCTATCTGACCTTATTCCTACTACTCCTACTTTGCTCATTCCACCACAACCAAATCAGCCACTTTGTTATCCTCAAACATGCCCAGCATTCTCTTGCCTCAGGGTTTTTACAAGTCTTTCCCTCTGCCAGCATACCTTTCCCCAAGAGAGGTACGCAGATTGCCTCTCACTTTCTTCCAGTCTTGACTCAAATGTCATCTTCTCTAGGAAGTCTTCTCTGGCTATCTCTAGTTACAATTGCAATCCTCTTGTGATTCCCTGGCTTCTCTCTTCCCTGCTTATTTTCTGTAGCCCTTAACACCACCTGACAACACATAATTTATTTGTTTATTATCTGGGGTCCCCATTAGAATATAAACTCCATGAAGGAGGGGATATTTATCTGTTTAGAAAAGTGTCTGGCACACAGCAGGTGCTCAACAGATATTTACTAAATATATACAAAGTATTTTCATGTAAATTAAATGATAGTAACTCATTTTCTCCTTCTGCATTCTCTTCTCCAAATTCTCCAACCTTTGCAGTAACAAGAGGAAAAAGCTCTCAGAAAAAGAATTGCTAGCTACTGGCAAAGCTCTTTTTAACACAGACACCCCATATTAACCAATTACACCTATAATACCGAAAGCTTGGAGTCAACATCTTTATTAGCATAAGGTTTCTAGGTGTGGAAAATAAAGTAATAGAGCAGAAGAGCCAAGAATCATCAGGAAGAAAAGCCTAATTCAGTTTGTCCTAGCAATCTGTTAAACAAACCCAAGGCAAAATGCAAGTTAAATTAGATCTTCAAGGAAAACACTGACCCGAATCCAACAAGAATGTATTCAACACAAGATTCAACTCCCTTAAAATTTTCTACCTGCCTAAAACACACCCCATGAACTATCAAGCGCTGTCACTGGGTGTGTATGGTCTGCTGAGCATATAGGGGATGTTTTGTTTTGTTCAACCCGATAAGAATCAGGGCTAAGGAAGCGTTTCTTAAAGCCTCTATCCCCTCCACCTCTCAGCAACCCGTTCGTCAGCCTTCACACTGTGCTACTGGGGTCTTCCTGGGTTATTCCCCACACGGTTGAACCCCTCCGAGGCGAAAGGGCGTCTCAGCCAGACTCAGTGATGCCTGAGACGGACGGCAGATGTCTCTGGGGATCCCCTGGGGAGAGGCTCTCGCCCAGGCACAGGGTGTAACCGTCAGGAGAAAAGCCGGGGACCAACGCGCAGGGCAGAGGTGACAGGTGGGCGAGCACCGCGGGGCAAGAGCCCAAGGAGCAAGCCGCAGGGTGGTGGCGCGGAAATTGTCAACTCCCATCGTCGACCTGCCAGTCTGGGCCCTGCTGGGGTCAGGGAGTGCCCAGCACAGGATTTTAAAAATCGCAAGAACGGTAGCAGCAAATCGCGCCAGCCTGCTCCACCTCGCCCCCCGCGCCGGGAAATAAAGTTAGTGCCCAGTGGCCGCGCGGCCGCTGCCAGGGCCCGGGGGGGCCCGGCCGAGCTCGCGCCCGCTGCTCAGAGGCTGTCAAAGGCGGCTCGGCGCCGCCGGGAGCCGTCCCCGAGCCCAGAAGCCGGGGAGGAAGACTCAGGCTGGCGCGTAAGGCCGATCCCTCGCGCCCCCTCCGCCGGGTGGCCGCGACCCTCAGCCCGGGCTGCCTGCCACCATCCCCACACCGCCTGCCTTCCAGGCCACGCATGGGGTCCGGGACCACGAGCCCCCGGCCCCCATCGTCGGCGCGGCAGCCGCCTTTACCTGGTCTGTGACTGCCGCCGCCGCGGCCGTGCACTCCTCCTCGCCAGGAGAATCCCGAGTCGACGCCGCCGCGCCCGCCGCCGCCGCCGCCGCGAGCTCCCCGCCCCCGCCCCCTCAGGTAACCCAGGAAACCGGGAACACCACCCCCTCCCTCCCCCCGTCCCGGCCCAGACCCACTCGCCTGCGCGTGCGCGCTCGGCCCCGCCTCGCGTGCCCCGAGCCCCGCCCCGCTGTGGGGGGCCGCGCCGGCGTCGCAGGCGTGACGTCGGCAGCCGCCGGGCCAATGGGGAAGGAGTAGGGTCGTCGGGGCGTCCTCCGCGTCGGGGAGGCCTGCCCCGCGCCCGCACTTCCTCCCGGCGCCCTGCGTTGTGGGCTGCCTCGGGGCCTGTGAGACCGAGTGCCGTTTGGGCAGCGCCTAGCGTGTACGCGGCGTCTGCTTTTCTCCGCTCAGCACATTTTGTCATCCTGTCCCGTTGTGAAAGCCCAGAGGATGACTGTAGAAGAAATAGGGGAAAGGTATGGGAAGGGCTCAGAAGAGGGGGAAGGGGTTACCCACAAGGACCCTCCAGTCTTCCTCTGAGAAAAAGTCATAGTGTAAGGGTTACCCCTGGCTTCTTTCAAGGAACTTAAAGAGATTTCAAAGCCTCTGTAGAATTAATTCCGTGCAGAGGTGTATTTTCCAACGTGCTCCTTTCAAACACGTTTGCATACAGTGTGCCCTGTCTGCGGTGGATGCCTTAATATGCCATTCTCCAGAGGGTGGGAGCCACTGCCCATTGCCCACCGCCGGGCCCAGCACGCGGTGGACAGTGCTGCAGTGGGCAGTTGGGCATTGCAAGGGCCACCCCTTCTCACCTCCTAGCCACTGTGAGAGGAATGTCAGAGGCATTGGAAAAGAACCTGAAATATACAAATAGTTTGTATTGCTCAGTAGTTTTCAAGTCTTACCGATCAATACAGACTAGCAAATAGTGTACCAATGGACAGGAATTGCCGTAGAGTCAACAACACCGGTAATTTTTTTGCACAGGAATTCTAAAATAGAAATAATTCAGAATATTATGTCCGAAGGCTGCATAGCAAATGTTATTCTCAATTCCTCAAACTCTCATCTGACCCAATGACAAGCAAAGTGATTTTGATGTGGCGATTTTTAGAGGGTTTCTTGGGGAAAATTCCCCACTTTAAAATATCTCCTCCTTGACGTCTGATGTTTAACCATTAGCAGTTCATATCTTTAGAGGTTGCCCACTTCCTCTGGCAGGCAGTCTTGTAAAATGCCAAAGTTGGTATACAACCTCCCACTGCTAAATTTGACTGGCTTAAAAATTAAAAAATAAAAACCAAAATGCAAATACTCCCAGCAAGGGCAACGTAGCAGTTCCTGGCAAGTTAATGGAAAAGATGCCTCAGGGAAATCATAATTCATTTAACAAATATATAATAAATACCTACTATGTGCTAAGTACTGTGCTAGGTGTATTTGCCTCAACTCAAAGAGGAAGAGGAAGCCAAACTTGACCTATTTCACAACTTTACCTAAAACTGAACCTACTCTTGTTTATACATCAACTTCTCACTAGTCTTAAAAACACAAAAGTCACAGAAATGTTAACTAATAAATCAGTTTATGTTAACCTTGAACAGATGACAACAAATGATCATGATTTCATTAAAGCAGAAGAGAATGAAACACACTTTGACAGTGGTACACAATTGGACCTAAAAGTATTATTTGTAAAAGATACAAAGAATGTAATTTGTGACTATCCTTTTCTTTGTATATCTGGGTCATAAAGCATTTGAACCAAGCTACTGCAGTATTGATTCTATCTAATATCTTACATCAATATTAAGTATTCATATTAAATAAAATTTTTTAATATTTCAAAGGGACACAAAAAGCATGTGTAATAGAGAACATGCAAAAGAAAAATAAATGAAGAAAAAGGAATAGTATACAGAAGTAAACCCTACTTATTATGTATATATCACACACTGGAAAACTTTTTTTTTTTTTGAGTTGGAGTCTCACTCTGTCACCCCAGCTGGAGTGCAGTGGCATGCTCATGGCCACTGCAGCCTCGGATCCTGAGGTAGAAGGATCACCTGAACCACTGTTGGGCTCAGGTGATCCTTCTACCTCAACCTTCTAAGTAGCTGGGACTACCGCATGCACCACCACACCCAGCTAATTTTTTTTTTAATGTATGGTAGAGATAAGGTCTCACCAAGTTGTCCAGGCTGGTCTCAAACCCATGGGCTCAGGCAATCCTCTCACTCCGGCCTCCCAAAGTGTTGGGTTTATAGGTGTGAGTCACCGTTCCCGGCCTGGAAAACTTTTTAAGTGGGAAATTCTCCAGATAATTTGATTGAAAATTAGACCCTAAAATGAGATTATGACGTCAAAGTTTAAAATGCGCAGCTAATGTAAAGGTGCAGAATTTCACATTAAATTATTCTCCAAAATATCTTTTAAAATGATCCATTATTAAATGGATATGTAAGCCAACTCACATCACACCTCTGCTCAAAAACCTGCAATGGGTCCCTATTTCTCTCAACCAAAAACCAGTCCTTACAATGGCCTACAGAGTTCTACACTATCTAGCTCCCCATAACCTCATCTCTTTCTACTTTCCCATCATTGCAGACTTACTGGCCTCTTTACCCTTTACCAAACATGCCAGACATATTCTTTCTTTAAGGTTCAGACTGGCTAGTCCCTCTGCTTGAAATTTTTTCTCCCAGTAGCCATGGGCATAACGCCTTTGTCTCCTTCATGACTTTGCTCAGATTTCACGTCTCAGTGAGGTCTACCCTCAATACTGTTTTAAACCTGGGCAAAAAGGGCCAAAAAATAATTTTATTTAAAACTTATTTCCAAAAATAATTTTATGTAAAAACACATAGGTTCTCTTAGACTTGGGATCTGGTGCTGAGAGTTGACATAGTGTAACCTATAACTCAAAACATCATCTCTTTCATAGCACCTAACATACTACATAATTTACCTGTTTTTTATGTTTATTTTCATTATTACCCCCATTTAGACTATGGACTCCAAGAGGGCTGTGATCTGTGTTCTATTTATGGTATGTCCCAAATGTCAGAACAGTGCCTAGCACTTAGTAAGCATTCAATTAATATTTGAATAAATGGTTTAATTAGCTGAGAAAATTTTGTTTAAAATTTAAATAAATATCCAAACAGTATGTTAATCATAATTTTAAGATGAAGCTGGACAACTTTAGTGCCTACGGCAGCGCACTGGAATGGAAATGGATGAGCAAAGTTGTAAGAGGAATACAAGACTGCAATTTCAGCAACATTAGCAGTGTCAAAATTACACAAGTAACTGAAATTATACATTTGACTAGAGACCAAGCAATTGCTACGTTAAAAAATTATAGACATGCAGATTTAGTTTTGAAGTGCTTTACTTTATTAGGATGTATATGATGTATATGAATCTTTAAAAAATGTGATCCTTAATAGGCACCTGGAAACTTTATTAAACAGGTTGATTCATAATTAACACCTCATTAAGTCGTTAGCAACATCTGCTCCTTTTTGGAAAAGTTATCACATGAGGTTTTAGTAAGATTATTTGTTGTAGTTTTCTCTACTAAATCACTGATACCATTTTGAAATCCCAAAAGTATCGATACTTTACTCAAAAACTCTTATGTCATTGCATTAAAAGACTTATAAATGTAGGGAAGGAAAAGATTCCTCAACCCTCCTAGAGTTCCTGGCTGGATCTGAAATAAAGCTAACCAAAACAGATTAACAAGAGGAAACATACAAATTTATTTTAATAAGGTTTATGTGATACGGAAGCTTTTAAAAATGAAGACCCTGGGAATACAGTCTGTTTTTATGCCTAGATTTGATGAAGAATGGACAGCCATGTAGAAATGTGATTAGACAAAAGGGTATTACCTAATGGTAATAGACTGAGTGAGGGAAAGCCAGCAAGGCCTGTCTGTTCAGATTCTTCCTGGCCTCTCTGTCTAGCATTCTTTCTTCCCATGTATGGGGCATGACCCCTCTGCAGTGAGGGTTTTATGACCCACTATCAGGCAAGGGAGGTCAGAAAATTTCTCTATGGCCAGCTTATCCACAGAAAGTTTGGGGGAGGGAGTTAGAGTAATATTTCTAGATTTTATGACTTGCTTTGGAGAAGAGTCTTTCTATGGCTTGTCTTGGGGAAGAGGAATTATCATTTCTGTGGTCTGTCTAGAGGTAGGAAGAGGAGCAGGAGAAGGTGGGGTGGGAGAAAGTCAGAGGCTTTCTTGGTTTCCTTCAGTTCGAAGTGCTCAGCATGTCAAGGCTCCATACTTTGGGGTATCATGTTCTGAGTCCTGACATAAACATCAAAACAAATTGTGTAAGGGAAGCTTTCCAACTGACTAAAAAATGTTGAAACAACCAAAATTTCCCTACTTTGCTGTGAAAATCTCATGCTGAATGTATCTTAGTGTTCTCTACTTTCATAAGTAGAGAAGACTGTACCTGGGGATAACTGTCATTAATTCTCAGAAAATTTTTAATTTTTCTTAAATTCTGGCCTGTTTTTCTGCTTATAATAGGAAATAAAAGCTATAGTAATAAATTTAAACACTAAACAAATATACAGTGTAAAAATGAAAGTATTCTGTAATCTCACCCTAGAGATAATCATTAGTAATTGATATACATGCCCCACGGATATTTTTTTTTTTTTTTTTGAGTTGGAGTCTCACTCTGTCGCCCAGACTGGAGTGCAGTGGCCGCTCCCAGCCACCGCAGCCTCGACCTGCTGGGCTCCGGTGATCCTTCTGCCTCAGCCTTCCGAGTAGCCGGAATTACAGGTATGCACTACCACGCCCAGCTGATTTTTTGATTTATTGTAGAGATGAGGTCTCGCTGCCGAGGCGGGTCTCGAACCCGCGGGCTCAGGCAATCCACTCACCTCAGCCTCCCAAAGGCGCAGGATTACAGGCTGAGCCACTGAGCCCAGCTTCCCACAGATATTTTAGTACACACACACACATACACACATACACACACACACACACACACACACACACACTCACACACTGTTATTATCATCATCACTATCACTGAAAAAAGAGGGATTTGGGTTCCATTATTGAGCTTAACTCTTAACCAAGTGATTTACGTAGCATTCCTAATTTTAATAGCTAATATTTGTCTGTCTTAATTTCCAGTATATTCCTATGGCCAACAAAGTTTCTAACTAACTTTCTTTTTTTTGAGTTGGAGTCTTACTCTGTCGCCCAGACTGGAGTGCAGTAGTTGTTCCCGGCCACCGCAGCCTCAACCTGCTGGGCTCTGGCGATCCTTCCACCTCAGCCTTCCAAGTAGCTGGAACTACAGGTGCACGCTACCATGCCCAGCTAATTTTTTTGATTTATTGTAGAGATGAGGTCTCGCCAAGTTGCCCAGGCGGGTCTCGAACCCACGGGCTCAAGCAGTCCACTCACCTCAGCCTCCCAAAGCACGGGATTACAGGCTGAGCCACCGAGCCCGGCTCAAGTTTCTAACTTTCAACTGTAACCCACATGAGCTGTTTATTTTGAAAGAGCAAACTAAGTTTGTCTTACACAATAGGCAGGCTAAGAAGTTTAAGGAAATGAAGAGATATTATCATTTGAAATGCAGGTTTCCTATCCATTCCTGTTTATAAAGCCAAGAGCCCAAGTGATCTACATGGATTAAAAATTATAAGGACTCACTAAAGTTCTGGGTAGCTCTTTAAGAAGGAAACTAGGAAAACACAGAAATAGTCTAAGCTCTCAGCAGATTCACAGAACAGACTATCACTTATCCAGTTCAAAGCAATAGTTGGGAAGGGCCAGTCAGGTTCAAGGTAAGGAAGAGGTAAAGATGTATATGTGTTTCACTGCCTGTTTAAAAAAAAAACTAGGTTAGGCTGGGCTCGGTGGCTCAGCCTGTAATCCCAGCACTTTGGGAGGCTGAGGTGAGTGGATTGCCTAAGCCTGCAGGTTCATGACCAGCCAGGCAAGTTGGCGAGACCTCGTCTCTACAATAAATCAAAAAATTAGCCAGGCATGGTAGTGCACACCTATAGTTCCAGCCACTTGGAAGGCTGAGGCGGAAGGATCGCCGGAGCCCAGTAGGCCGACGCTGGGATGGCCGTGAATGTGCCACTGTACTCCAGCTGGAGTGACGGGGTAAAACTCCAAATCAAAAACAAAAAACAAAAAAAACTGGGTTACATAAAAAGATTCTTAATTTATACACTTTCTCCATCATTTTATACATACCACAATTTTTGACCACTTCAAAAGAATGTGTCTGACTCTACCTAATAGCATACACAGAATTCACCACAATAATAAGATTGCAAGATTGACCCATTATTTCAGGCCTTCGTTCAGTTATTGGGTGTTTTTTGTGTATTTACAATATTCAAGACTGTGGAATCCAAAGGTAGTTGAAAGTCAGTTTAGGTCTGCTTGGACTCCAGATAGTTAAATGACAATTACAGTAGAGGGAGATGAGGCTTATGGCAGCATCGCGCATAAACAGCGGGAGGAATATCAACCCCCATCCCAGGATCAGAAAAGCCTTCTTGGAAAGCCTGCTTCTATACTTGAGACTTCAAGACTCAGTAGGCTTTGGGCAGGCCAGTTTTTCCTCAGTGCATTCAGCATCCCAGTTTAGGACAAATTTTAAAAATAAAATCAAAGTAGTGAGTTTTTCATAAAGCTAATTTTATTCTGAAACCATGCCCTTTCTATTTTGAGAGAATTTACATAATCTTCCTTTTATGATACAGAAGTAACAGTTCAGCATGTCTTTAATGTCCTTTCTGGACCAATCAATTGACAATAAAGAGTTGGTAACTTGATTGGTCCCTAAAAGAATATGGTTTGTGTGTCTGTGTGTGTGTGTGTGTGTGTCTGTGTCTGTGTGTGAGTGAGAGAGAGAGAGAGAGAGAGAGAGAAGAGGCTTAGAAGCCTATGAAGTCCTTGTGTCCAGAAACCACGACCAGGAGGGGCAGCAAGGGTGTTCTTGGCCCAGGTTCCTCCTTGGACAGCAACATTAGTGTTCCCTGGGAGCTTGTGAGAGATACAGAATCTCAAGCCATGCCTCAGACTTACTGAGTCAGACTTGGCATTTTAACAAGATCCCTGAGTGATTTATATGCACATTAAAGTTTAAGAATCACTATTAGCTGGGCATTTGGGAGGCTGAGACAAGAGGATTGCCTGAGTACAGGGTTTCAAGACCAGCCTGGGCAACTTGGTGAGACCTTGTCACTACAACAAATCAAAAATTTAGCCAGATGAGCTGGCACATGCCTTTGTTCCAGCTACTTAGAAGGCTGAGGCAGAAGGATCACCCGAGCCCAGCAGGTCAAGGCTGTGGTGGCCATGAGTGTGCCACTGCACTCCAGCCTGGGCGACAGAAGTGAGACTCCAACTCAAGAAAAAAAGAGAGAAGAAGAAGCACTATTCAAGGAGAGGGAGCAGCAGATATAAAGACTGGTAGGGAAGACCTTGATGGTTTGAAGATTCTTTCCAATCAAGGCCACAATTCAGGCAGGGTGAACGTGATCCTGGGAAGACAGGCAGGAGGGTGGGTAAAGATGATTTGTATTTTCCCTCTGCTTCAACCATAGTTGGATGATAATTGCTCCATATTTCATCCTGAGTGTTGTTATTATTATTATTATTATTAGAGATAGGGCTCTGCCCTGTTGCCCAGGCTGGAGTACAGTAACATATTCATAGCTCACTGCAACCTCAAACTCCTGGGCTCAAGCGATCCTCCTACTTCAGCCTTGCAAGGAACTAGGATTATAGACATGTACCATTATGCCGGTTAATTTATTTTTATTTTTTTATTTTTTGAGTTGGAGTTTCACTCTGTTGCCCAGACTGGAGTGCAGTGCCACAGCCTCGACCTGCTGGGCTCCAGCGATTCTTCTGCCTCAGCCTTCCAAGCAGCTGGAACTACAGGTGCACGCTACCACACCCAGCTAATTTTTTATTTATTGTAGCGACTAGGTCTCACCAGGTTGCCTAGGGTGGATCATGAATCTGCGGACTCAGGCAATCCACTCACTGGGATTACAGGCTGAGCTACTGAGCCCGGCCTACCTGGATAATTTGAAAGAAAATTTCCTTTGTATAAACAGGGTCTCACTATGTTGCCTAGGCTGTTCTTAAACTCCTGGCCTCAAGCAATCCTCCTGCCTTGGCCTTTCAAAGCCTGGGGGTTATAGGTGTGAGCTACTGCACCCAACCCATCCTGGTCACTTTTATCAGGCCTCGACCTGCTGGGCTCCAGCGATTTTTCTGCCTCAGCCTTCCAAGCAGCTGGAACTACAGGCGTGTTCCATATTGCTTAAAATATTCAATCACTTATTGAAAAAACTTAAAGCACAGGTTAAATATCTTGGGACAAATATCTTAGGCCAACTGTGTAGCAATAAATGGCATGCGTATTAAACATTTCATAATACACAATAAATGCGTACTAAGCATTTCATAACTATAATAACAAGTTATACTAATTCTCCAGGATGACTGGTGGAGGGTTTGTTTTACTAAAGACCAGACACCAAAGGTTAAAGTTTGTCCTGGCCGGATGCGGTGGCTCACACATAGAATCCCAGCACTTCAGGAGCCCACAGTGAGAGGATTGCCTGAGCCCACAGGTCGAGACCAGCCTGGGAAACTTGGTGAGACCTCATCTCTACAATAAATCAAAAAATTAGCTGGGTGTGGTGGTGCATACCTGTAGTTCCAGCTACTTGGAAGGCTGAGGCAGAAGGATCACCTAAGCCCAGCAGGTCGAGGCTGTGGTGGCTATGAGTGTACCACCGCACTGAGCAACAGAGTGAGATTCCAACTCAAAAAAAAGAAAAGGGCTGGGCTCGGTGGCTCAGCCTATAATCCCGCGCCTTTGGGAGGCTGAGGTGAGTGGATTGCCTGAGCCCGCGGGTTCGAGACCTGCCCGGACAGCGAGACCTCATCTCTACAATAAATCAAAAAATCAGCCAGGCGTGGTAGCGCACGCCTGTAATTCCGGCTACTCGGAAGGCTGAGGCGGAAGGATCGCCAGAGCCCAGCAGGTTGAGGATGCGGTGGCCGGGAGCGGCCACTGCACTCCAGTCTGGGCGACAGAGTGAGACTCCAACTCAAAAAAAAAAAAAAAAAAAAAAAAGGGGTTTGCCCTAGGCCAGGGTATACAATTCAATGCTGATGAAAATAGCTCTGTCCCACATAACTGCTTGGTTGTCTCAATTATTCTTCATCCTACACCTGCATAAGAACCTCACTGAATGTACAAAAGGCACAGTCTTGCCCTTTTGGTATTTATAAGTTAGGATTTCAATTTAAATATGCATTTTATCTTTTATCTGATAAAAGAATAAGACCATCCCAATTAACTGTGGCAGACAAGCCAAAATACAGTCTAAAATTGTTTTCCCTACTGCCTCTATTTCCCACAGTATTACTATTGTTGTTTTCTAAAAATGTGGTTGTCTTCTCAAATACACTTTGAGTATGTTAAGTTGTGGAAACTGTATTTTTGCTTTTGTGCTCCTGAGTGCCTGAGATACTATCTTCTCGACTTTTTAAATAAATAAGGAGCCCGAAAATACAGAAGAATACAAATAGCTGAATGAATCCTCCATGGCCTACAGATACATGGCTGACAATGGTTAGAGGTTGTGTGTCTTCTCACTCTTTGAGAGATTTTATTTAAATTCTGATTTTTGTGTCTGGCAAATCATATTTGACATCTGTGTGTAAAGTGACGTGGCATCCAGTTTGTTAGTAAAGTGCCATTTTATGCAAAGAGAAATCAAACTTGTAAAAATGACATAATTACTTCCCTAACTCACTATGTAGGCTAATTTGAGAGGCATAGGACTGTCATAACTTGAAATCAGAACTGAATATTAAGCCTAAGCTATGTTTACATCTAGAATTCAGATGGTGAGAATTATGGGAGTCCTGGTAGGGAAGCCCCAGGAACAGGTTCACACGAGGGACTGAAGAACTTGTTAGGAGTCAGAAAGACCAAACTAAGAATAAGCTAAGTTTCTTGTAGGTTTCTGTAAGTACCTCCTTTCAGAACTCTCACTCAGACCTCCTCTGGTACAAAAGCTCATCTAATAATAAAAATTTGGGTTGCAAAAGGGAGCAGGTGATTATGTGTGCAGCATCATAACTGGCATCCAGATTTGCTCCCTACCTACTTCCAAGATATCTCTAAGTCCTGTCCTGGACAAAAGCATCTGAAATTTAAAACTAAAAGGTCTTCTTTCACTAAGATGTCTGTGAGATCTCTGGTTCCCTGCCATGCTGACTAGGTATCCATATAAGAGTGGTTGCACAAGAAGAGTTGCCCTGCTCCATTCTGTGGAGGGGCCAGCCCCACATGCCAGCTGCAGGACAGAGGTCACTTACCCTATTGGGCATTTGCCTGGACCCTTGGGTGGAAGCGAAAATCCTTCTCCCTGCCCAGCTTGTACAATTAGAGCAATGCAGGAAATGTAGAAATCCAGGAAAACACAAAACTCATTTTGTGAACAGTTGACATATGGCTAACTTTTTTTTTAATGCACCTATTCCATGAGTACAGTACTGAGAAGTTGTATCACTTAACAAGGCAGATGAAGCCCAGGCAGGCCATCTTACTGAAACTAAATTGTATCATCTGTTTTGGATGTATCTGACAATATCCAACAAGGAAAAGAGATGTAAAATACACGGTGATATTGGAACAAAATGCAGACATTTGGTTGGAAAAGTAATCACAGAAATATAACATCAAGAAGACAGGGCAACAGGATATTACTAGATTCTAGACATTTAACTGAGGAAAACAGTTGATACAAATAAGACATATTAAAGCACCTTTGTGAACTGGAAAGAGCCTTAAATAAGGCATTTAAAATGGTCTGGGCCTATTTTTTAATGTAATATTCTGGATTTTTATCATATATATTTTTTTTATCATATATAGATTTTTATTATATATATATATATTTTTAATTTAGAGATGAGGTCTCGCCGTTGCCCAGTCTGGTCTTGAACCCCTGGGCACAGGCAATCCTCTTGTCTCTGCCTCCCAAAGTGCTGGGATTACAGACATGAGCCACTGTGCCTGACTTTACTCATATTTTTAAAAATCATATATTGCTTCCCACGTGTCTGCGAGGTAGGATAGTTTGGTGAGCAAAACTCTAAGACAACATCCCAAGAGCAGGCGAACTCAGTCTTCAGCTGGAGGAGGACTCCAGGCCGGGAGGCAGTCTTAACAAAATGCATTCTCTCACCAGCCAAGGAGGAAGTAGCAGGACTCTGGCCCTGTTGGTGGGCTTTGTGGACACTGTGCAAGCTGCCATTGACCTCGGCTTCTCCTGAATTCTGTGTAATTTCGAGAGGATACTCTCCCTTCTGTCCCATCCTCTCCAACCCCTGACCCCATTACATACACTCTCCCTAATACCCAGACACTAGCAACCAGAAATAATCATAATGATTGTCCTGCTTCTGTGATTATGGCTCCCACTGTACAAGTTCCTCCTCCACACATTAAAAGCGTCGGCCAAGAATTTGAGGTCACCAAATCACAGTAACAGCTGACCAGGAAATGTATTGTAAAGTGCCACCGTAGGACCTCTTGCTCCACCATACCGGCTTCTGACTTCTTTCCTGCCGAACTTATAGCACCATTTCTGGAACTCAGCTGCTGACTGATAATTAGGTCTAATAGGAGAGCAAGGGTTTCCTGATGGGATGAAGACAACACCATATTTACTGGCGCTGTGCCTCTGCTAATTGCTGGAAACCTGGGGCTCAGGCAGTCCAGTGAACAGAGTTCTTCACACTAAAGACAACAATGAAGTGAGCATCCTACCGTCCCCACCCCGTGGCTAACTCTTAATTCAGAGACAGGGTCTTCTTAGAGCATTCATCACTGGGAAGAATGCATTTCCATGTATGGCGGTGAAATCTGATCAAGTAAGGCAGATATATAATAGATGTTTGAAAATAAGACAAATCTTTGGCCACTGGGGATAGGTTTTGCAAAAGGAGCATGTGGCAGAAATGGTTAAATGCCAACAGGAGTCACCTCAAGCACTGCTGAGTGGCACCCCAGGTGCTACCTGTGTTTCTGGCTCCCTAGCCAGATGCTGGGAAATAAGTGTGGAAGACACCATTTAAAAGAAAAGAGGACATTTAAAGGGAAGAGAACTATCTCCAAACAGATAGTCTGTTCTTTTAACTCCATCCATAGTACTCATCTTTTCCTCTCTAATTAGAAGTGTCACCTTTATTACTACATTTCTTTCTATTTTCCAGGCTGTTTCTGAACTCTCTAGAATAGAGAAATATAGATCCATAAACTAATAGCCTTGAAAATGTATCTAAATTTTTCAGTAGGTACTGCTGTCTCATTTTTTCTTAGATTTAACTGCTATGCACTATGCCTTCTATGTCTTGTATTTACATGTGATTGGTCCAATCCCCTGAATTCTGTAATTGTCCCAAACATGTTTTCTTTGTACTGACCACTTCCTCAACTTCAGTGAGTAAAGAGAGAGGAATGAAAGAGGAAGACTGTATCCTTTACATTACATTTCCCTTGTAGAGAATCAATAGCATAAGCATTCTAGAAACACGGAAGAAGCTAAGCTGTAAGATCTACAAGTAAGCTGATTGGTCAGTTCTTCTAAGTCAAGGAAGCTATATTGGTTTATTATAAAATTATGACAAGTAAAAGTGTCATAATTTGACACTAACATCATAACAATGACTATAAATACATCTTTGCCACATCAAATAATATGTACAGCAAGCCAAATAGAACTGTGGGAAGTAGGTTAGAGTATTCTCATACTTTAGCCAATACTGCCTGGATGGAATGCACACATGTCATGTGGGATTTAACTATCTGCTTTTACCAAGAGCACTTTTTTTACTCTTGGCTCTGGGCTCCTTTTTTCCCTCTGTGCCTATTTCTTATTTATGGTAAACTGTTATCTCAACTGCCATGTTTTAAAATCCCATCAGCATCTTTCTTATCACCCTTAAATGTCCCTAGAATTTTACTTCCTCCTCAAAGATTTTTCTTATACAGGTAGAAATTATCAAGTATTGCTGCATTTTGTCCTTTAAAGAATTCTATTTAGCATCCTTTGAGAGAGGACCAATTTATTGTCATTCAGATCTGTTGTAAAAGCACCCCAGCATTTCATAGGGGTGCTAGTCATTATGATAATTCAGATCCCCTTTTTTTGAGGTTACCAAAAGGCTTTCATTTGGATTGCTTTATTATCATGAATGTAAAGGGATGCTCATTCTTTTTATTGAGGATAAAATTAGCCTAGAGAATTTAGTAACTTGCTGTAAGTGATGGGACAGAGTAGGATTGGAAATGGGGTTTCCTGACTCCAAATTCCCAAACAGGTCATAACAAAGTGATAACTGCAAACCTTATTGGGATTTCTCAAAAGGATTTTCTTCTTAAAGCATTTGCCAGAGTCTGATTTTAGATTTCAAGTGTTATTTATACTGTCACTTCTCAACAGGTTTGCAACTTTTGTGTGGAAAACATACTTTTACTGCAGGAAAAAGTAAAATGTTCTTTGCAGAGTCTAAAGCATTGTTATACTTTAATTATCTAAAATTATTCCAAGGAAATTTGTATGTGGCTACATTACCACATTGAAGACGTGCATTTAACATTCACAATTAGCTTTGAGGAAAAAGAATAGGAGTTAGAATTACCATAGGATTCAGCAATTGCACTTCTGGATCACACCGAAAGAAGTGAAAGCAAGATCTTAAAGAGATATCTGTACACCCATGTTTATAGCATTATTCACAATAGACAAAGATGGAAGCAGCAGAACTGTCCCTTGATGGAGGAATGAATAAAGAAAATGTGGTATATACATACAATGGAATATTATTCAGCCTTAAAAAGAAGGAAATTCTGACACATGCTACAATGTGAATGAATCTTGAGGACATTATGCTAACTTTAAAAAACAGCTTGTCCCAGCCCGGGCAACTTGGTGAGACCTCGTCTCTACAATAAATCAAAAATTAGCCGGGCATGGTAGTGCGGGCCTGTAGTTCCAGCTACTTGGAAAGCTGAGGCAGAAGGGTCACCAGAGCCTAGCAAGTCGACGTTGGGGTGGCTGTCAGTGTGCCATTGCACTCCAGCCTGGGCAATGGAATGAGAGTCTAACTCAAAAAAAATATTTATTAAAACAAAAAACCCAAAAAAACCCAAAACAGCTTGTCTGCCGGGCACGGTGGGGCAAGCCTGTAATCCCAGCACTTTGGAAGGCTGAGGCAGGAGGATTGCCTGAACTCAAGAGTTCGAGACCAGTTTGAGCAACATGGCAGGACCTCGTCTCTACAATAAATCAAAAAATTAGCCAGGCGTGGTGGCACCGCCTGTGGTTCTAGCTACTTGAAAGGCTGAGGTGGAAGGATTGCCTGAGCTCGGCAGGTCGAGGCTGCAGTGGCCGTGAGCCACTGCCATGCCACTGCACTCCAGTCTGGGTGACAGAGTAAGACTCTGACTCAAAAAAAAACAAAACAGCTTGTCACAAAAGGATAAACACTACATGATTTCACTTATATGAAGTGTCTAGGGTGGTCAAATTTATAGAAACAGAAAATAGAATGGTAGTTACCAGGGACTGGAGGCTGAGGGCAAAAAAGGGGTTAGTGTTTAATGGGTATAGAGTTTCAGTTGGGAAAGTTAAAAAAGTTCTAGAAAGGGATAGTGGTGGTGGTTACACAACAATGTGAATTTACTTAATACCATGGAACTATACACTTAAAGATTGTTAAATAGTTAAAATGGTAGACTTGATGATATATATATTTAACCATATACAAAAGAATAGGCAGAACAATTAACCTTGCTCTGGAGGAAGGAGGATGGGGAAGACTTCACAGAGGAGGTGGCTTTGTCTGGAAAGATGAGAAGGAGTTTGGCAGACAGGACAAGAGGGCTGGGGAGATAGCATAAGGAAGCAAGAGGCAATTCCAAGGTCATATTAAAAGAATGGCAAGTAATCCGAGTGACTGTAGCCCGGACATGTGTCGGTAAATTACTGGAGCTGCCGCTGCAATGGCAGAGGGAGAGGATCTTGAGGGCTCCTCTTGTGCCATGCAAGTTTGGGCTTTATTCTGTAGGCACTGGGCAGCTGCTGGAGTCCTTTCAGCTGGAGATATGACCAAGCTGGCATTTTAGAAAGATAATGTGGGCAGTTATGTGAAGAGTGGAGAGAAACAGGACTGGAGACGGTGATGGGGAGACCCCTGCCATAGCCCAAGAGAGAGATGACGAGGCCCCAGCTGAGAATCTATGGGAACGGAGAGGGGTGCTTAGGAGGATATAGGAACTCAGGAGAGGTGAGGAGTGGAAGAGAGCTCCCAGGCTACTGGTTTGGCTTTTGAGTGGATGGAGCTGTCTTTTCATCTACTCCTGGTCCCCCCTCCACATGCCCTCCAGGTTTTCTGCTCACAGAACAGTCACTCAAGATCATTCTCAGCCTTGACCCCTTTGGGGCCCATTTTATTTCCCAATGGCTAGCCTCCTGACTTCCATGCTGTCCTCAGCTCCTTCCAACAATTTGGTATGCATTCCTGCTCCTCCTAGCCTTTGCTTCAACCTCACTCAAGTCTTTCCCTTCCCCTGTGCTTCTAATCACTGAATTCCTTATTTATCCCTTTAATTCCCCACTCCAATCCATTGTTCTGTGCTGCCTCCTTCTTCCCTTGTAGGCCAATTTCTAGTTTCCAAGGTGGGGGGGCGGCATGGAGGGAGGGCCATGAGATATCCTTAGCACAGATCAGGAATATGATAGAGGCTGAAGGGTTAGGAGGGCAAGTGGTGAGAAGTGAGAAGGAGAGAAAGAGTGCATGTCAGATATGCTCAGTTTAGGGTGCCTTGTCTAGCAACATCCCACGTGAGCCCATCTGCACCCACTTACTGAGTGAGTCCTTATAACTACGTCATACCCCCAGACAAGCAATCTACATTTACTGGCATCCAAGAATCAGAGCTGGAATCTTTTTAATGAAGGTCTTTGGCTCACTCCACTCTACAGGAGTATTTTTTTTTTCTGACCAACATAATATATCCTTTAATAACATTCAGTGACTGTCATTTTAGATATCTGTGAGGGGACTTATATAAAGTATATACATACAAACAGAGCAGTTCATTTTAATTTATATTATGTTTTTACACTTAAAAGTAGTAAATTTTATTTTGCTTGCATAGAAAGAAATAAAACTCAAGGAATTGATAAACTTTTGATTTTCTTTTAAAAAAATTTTTTTAGAGGAGTATTTTTACTCTCCTTCTTCAAATACCCTCCCCTAAGGGTTCTCCATGGCACTTGGCCACTCTCTAGGCAAGTGGTCTGCAGAAGTCAGTTCCTGAGGGTACCAGGACTGCCAGGAATCCATCTGCTAGTCACCTTTCTTAGTGGTAGTAAAGCTCTCGGCAAACCCTTCACTCTCAGCTTCACACACTCAGCTGACACTGGGAAGTCTCAAAAACACTTTAACCTACCTGCCGAGTGATTACCTTCTTCAGGTGAGCAAGGAACTCTTCGCTGTAGGGTAATTAACAACCATCTTCCCCGTTAGCTGCAAGGAACCTGGTCTGCTCCACACTGTTAAGCAAGCTGGGTCTCTTGTTTGCGGTTAAATTCTGGCTTCTGTTCAGCTGACTTAGGATAGGATCATTCTCCTGGCATTATAGGAACATGCACAGTTGAGCCAAACAGCCCAAAACCCCGTTAGCTGGCAAGGGCAAATACTGCTGCACTCTCTGATGTCAGCCGAGGAAGACACAGGAGCAGATGGTAAAGGCGATCGCTTCATGCACCACACGAACCTCAGAATACTTCTCCATGTAAGACTGGATAAGCTGCTGAAAGAGACCAATGCATCAAACACTCTGGCATGACAACTGCTCTTCCCAAAGCCAGATTGTTGTTGGGAATGGCTTCTTAGCCCTTGTGCTGCCTCTTCATTCGGTGACAGGAGTTGCAAATCTCTGTGTCATCAGGAAGGTGAGTGGCCCTCTCTCCCTCTGGCTCTTTGGCAGGTGGCCATGCTTGTATCACATGGTGAGTTTGGCAAGTCACATCTCATTCTTTTGCAGTATAGCTGCAGCAAATATTTCCAGTTAATGATTTCTTGGTGGCTCCTGTGAGTCATAGCTTCCAGATTCTTCTGCAGAGGAGGCGGGTATAAGCTTGTTCTCAAGACGATTATCATTACTCCTGGTTTGAGAAGTCTGCAGTCCTTGGAGGACAGACCTGAACTAAACCCCAGAATGTGAGTTCTGGGCCTAGCTTTGCCATTAGCCATCTGGTGGCAAACTTCCACCAAACTTAGTGTCATTTTTTTTTTTTTTTTTTTGCCTTTTCTTTGTGCTGAAATCTTTCTCCTTTCTCCCCCTGCTATTGTTACCTTTTTTTTTTTGAGTCACAGTCCCACTCTGGTCACCCAGGCTGGAGTGCAGTGGCATGCTCATGGCCGCCAGAGACTCCACCTACTGGGCTCAGGCAAGTCTTCTGCCTCAGCCTTCCAAATAGCTGGAACCACAGGTGCGGACCACCATGCCCAGCTAATATTTTGATTTAGTGTAGAGACAAGTTCTCACCAAGTTATCCAGTCTGGTCTCAAACCTGTGGGCTCAGGCAATCTTCTCACCTCTGCCTCCCAAAGTGCTGGGATTACAGGCATGAGCCACTGTGCCCGACTTATTGTTACCTTTTTTTAAAATTTTTTTTTGATCTAGAGTCTCACTCTGTCGCCTAGGCTGGAATGCAGTGGCACACTCACAGCCCCTGCAGCCTCAACCTACTGAGCTGAATGATCCTTTCGCCTTAGCCTTCCAAGTAACTGGAACTACAGGTGCACGCTACCATGCCCAGCTTATTTTTTGACTTATTATAGAGACGAGTTCTCACCAAGTTGTCCAGCTGGTCTTGAACCCCTGAGCTCAGGCAATCCTGTCACCTCGGACTTCCAAAGTGCTGGGATTCCAGTCTTGAGCCACCGCACTCGGCCTGCTGTTACCTTTTAAATGTTTGAATTAAAAACTCCTGTTATCTTTTTTTTTTTTTTTTGAGTTGGAGTCTCACTCTGTCACCCAGGCTAGCATGCAGTGACACGCTCCCAGCCACCACAGCATTGACCTGCTTGGCTCAGGAGATCCTTCCACCTCAGCCTTCCAAGTAGTGGGAACTACAGGCAGGGGCCACCATGCTCAGCTAATGCTCTTCTTTTAATCTCATGCCTAGTATGGATTTCTGAATTAAAATCATATTTATAAATTCTTTAAAAAATGTTTTTATTTTAACGATATGGGGTACAATTCAGTGTTCAGTATACAAATGTTCATTATGTAGGTACCCTTGTTGATGAGGTATCATATTTATAAATTTTTGTGTATATTCATGTATGTCTAAAAACAAGAAGTCACTATTTTGTGTTGAGCAATTATGGAAAGTCCTGGGCTAGCCCTTCCAGAACATTACTGTCTTTATCTTCACAATCATTCTGCCACATAGGTATTTTTATTTCCATTTTACAGATAAGGAATCTGAAACTTGCCCAAGGTCTCACTGCTTTTAAATGGTGGCTTCAGTGCTTAAACCTATGCCTGTTTAACTTCCAGTTTCATGCTCCTAACTACAAATGTGTCTGTTCTTTGTGTGGGGGGGGATGGGGGGGTTACATATGTAAATAGACTGCATAGTAGGTGTACAGTAAATATTTGTTGAATGACTATTATGTATTGTATGTATGTGCTCAGAACTATCAGGGTTATTAGTGTACTTGGAAATTGATGATAATCATGTGATATTCTGGATGCAGATTATGGCTAAAATTCATATCATAACATCTTGGTGGAGCTTAGAACAATGGCTATTAAAGTGGGTGCTTATAGTAGATATGAATTACTACAACTGCTGCCGTTCTCGGTTTCTACGCCTGGCTGAACCCTTAAGCTACTGGCATAGTCTTTATAATTTGTTCTTCAACAAATACTTGTAAATGGACTCTAGTATATTATGTGCTGTGTAGGCACATAGCCTTTTTTTCAATAAACAGTTTATATTTGTTTATAATTGTTTTCAGTAAATAGTTATTGCATTCCCTATCACCATTTGGGCCACATCTGTGAATTGCCCCAGCCTCACACAGTGAAATGAGTATAGATTTACTCATATTTACCATTCTCATATCAGTTCTAGTTTAACTCAGTGATACACACCCAACAGAGACAAACGTCAAAGGAACTGGGAGAAAGTTCTTTATCTATCCAACATGAAAACTGACTGAATGCTGTGAACAACAAAGTCACTGTCAATGTATCCCTTTAGGGGGAAAAAAGCCTTCTTTACTATGAAACGTGTGTTAGCTCTCTTTCATGCTGTGACACCTAAAAGTCCCACAGTATTTTGAATAGCTGTGAAGACTTCACCTCTCCAGGTGTTACTTGCATCTCCTGTGGTACTTTCTCCCTTATTTAATTCTACCAGCGTCAGGCTATCTATTACAACTTGATGTACCGAATTAATATTTTCCTCTTGAAGATTTTTTGGAGAAAAATGTATCTTGGTTCTAATATGAACTTAGAGGACCTGTTAATGAACAGGGTGCAAGTGATTCATTTGAAAGATAGAGTATCTTTATTGGTTGCTACCACTTAGTTAACCATTTTCTGATGCGTAGAGTGATGCTGATTGGTTGAAAAAGTTCATGTTGACTCCAAAAATAGGGTAATTTAAGATTAAAATGCAGTAGGGGCTCTGTAAGTGGAGTGAATCTAACCAGTTGCCTGAGATGAGCTGATTATTACAGCTGGGCTCTGAATTTGGCCTACATTACTAGTAACCAAGGCACACAGAAAAATAAGGTGGGTAATATAAGTTGGACTCCCCCACTCAGAAAATGTTTATCTTTTACCTGATAAAAAAAATTATAAATTTATCCAAGGCCAGGCACAATGACTCATTCCTGTAATTCTAGCGCTTTGGGAGGCCAAGGCAAAAGAATGACTTGAGGTCAGGAGTTTTAAGCCAGCCTGCGCAACATGGCGAGATCTCCGTCTCTCAAAATGATGATGATAATAATTATTATTATTAAAGTCAGGAGAAATAAGCCATTTGTCTCCTACAGAGTTACTATACACTTTTTAAAATGTCAAAAAGAAAACCGAATAACTCATTAAATATTATAGCCTGTTTATAGGTTGTCTGCTGTTTTTGTTTTTTAAATTGGTGTCTCATTCTGTCACTCAGGCTGGAGTGCAGTGGCATAGCCATGACTACCACCCCTCAACCTGCTGGGGTCAGGTGATCCTTCCACCTCAACCTTCCAGGTAGCTAGAACTACAGGTGCACACCGTCATGCCCGGTTATTTATTGTAGAGATGCGGTCTTTCCAAGTTGCCCAGGTGTGTGTCAAAACTTCTCTTGCCTCCACCTCCCAAAGTGCTGGGATTATAGGCATGAGCCACTGTGCCTGGCCTATGAGAACAGCAGACCAAGTGCAGTGGCTCATGCCGGTAATCCCAGCACTTTGGGAGGACAAGGCGAGAGGATTGCCTGAGCCTGCAGGTTCGAGACCCACCTGGGCAACATGGTGAGACCTTGCCTCTACAATAAATCAAAAAATTAGCTGGGCATGGTAGCGCACCTGTAGTTCCAGATACTTGGAAGGCTAAGGCGGTAAGATCACCTGAGCCCAGCAGGCCAAGGCTGCAGTGGCTGTGAGTGTGCCACTCCACTCCAGCCTGAGTGACAGAGTGAGACTCCAACTCAAAAAAAAAAAAGAAAAGAAAAGA